>NW_024350927.1:9799420-9815487 GCF_902729225.1 Pteropus medius | reverse complement strand
GCACGACCGCGGACGGGCTGTCTTACCTGCTCGCTCGCAGCGAGGCCGCGCGGTGGCATGCGACGGGCTCTCGATGCGGACGGGGAAGCCTGGGCCCTGACATTACTGGCTGTTGAGTCCGGACCAAGTCGCTCACTTTTGTTGAACCTGCATTTCTCTTTCTGCAAAGTGGAAATAGGAATCACCGCCCTCGGCGTGGGGGATGGGGACCCAGTCGGACACAGCTGGCCGAGGGCTTTTCGGATCAGCAGTGCTTCCTGAGCGTTAGCTGGGCAGGCCGACTGCGGTTGGTTACTGTCACCAAGGAGTCTACAGCTTAATTATAGACATACGAGTCTCATTCGTGCTTCCTTTCTAGTTCAATGGCTGCTATTAGCAGCACAGAACAGGTGGCGTTTCTTGATAGATGGTCAGAGGATGTGAATCTACTCCAAAAACATTTATTAATCCAACATCCACTGTTGATTCCCTCTGCTCAGGCCTGGGGACAACAAAAATAAGTAAATAAATAAAACATCGTCTCGATAATCTTTTCCTTTTCTCTTCCAAAACGTCCCGTTTCATCTGACGGTGTCTGTGGCAGGTGGAATCACACCTGCCAAAGGCCTCGGTGCCGTGATCCCCGGCCCCTGTGGGTAGGTGACCTGACACGAGACAGAATGACGGTCGCGGGTGGAATTCAGTTTTCTTGTCCGCTGATCTGAGACAGGAAGCTCATTCTGGTTGCCCGCGTGGCCCCATGTCATCAGAGGCACCCCTAACAGTGGACGACAGAATCAAGGGGGCCGGAGAGAGGAACAGACTCGGCCTGAAGCTGCTGGTTTTTAAGAGGAGAGATGGGGCCGTGAGCCAAGGAATGCGGGAGGCTCCCGGTGAGTAGCGAGGACGAGGAAATGGGCTCTCCCCGGGGCGCCGCGGAGGGCACCGCGGCCCTGCCCACGCCCGGATCTCCGCCCGGCGAGACCCGCGCCCGAGCTATCGGCCTGCGGGCGACAGTCGGTCCTGCCTCACACCACCACGTTGTGTCATCTGTCCCACAGACGTGGACAACGAACCCAGCGTTAATCGTTACCCTCTCCTCCTTAAACGTGAATCGTGTTCAGCAAACATTTATCGAGTCGTCATTACATGCCAGCCTCTGCAAGGGTGCTGACGGGGACACGCTGGTGCAGGGACCAGAACCGGGCACGTTGGGTCCGTGACCTCGTGGAGCCTTCGGTCTGGCTGGGGAGATGGCGCCGACGAGGCCCATGCGCTATCGGCTGTGACGGGGCCCAGCAGGACAGGGTGCCAGGGGATCACCCGAGACCATGCTGCTGGCCCCGCCCAGCTCCTTCCTCCTCCGAGGGCCAGAGAAAGGCAGGGCCGAGCAGGGCCGCATGGGCCACCCGTGCCAGGGGCTGGGACGCTGCTCCGCGCCGGCGGAGTGCTTGGCCAGTCGCCCTCGCGGGCCCGTGAGGGCCTTCCCGGCAGGCCACCGGCCGGGGCGTCCCCCGTCCTTCCTCTGTCCTGTCAATCAACGGAAAAGACAGCAGAGACACTTCCGAGCACAGCTAATCAGCCAAGCATTCAATTAATGAGGCGATCATTTTTGAACTTGATTTTCATTACAGTGAGTTTATTTTCGTTTCTTGTGTAGGAAAAACAGGTGTTCACATTTCGTTTCATCAGCTTCCTGTTGCCGCTGTCGATTCACATATTATTTTTAAAACAGGTTTATTTTGGGGGGAAATGCGACCTGAAAAAACCCACTCGTGTTTACTCACCCGCGTCGCCGCGTTTGTTTTTGTTGTGGTGGGTGTTTCTCGCCCGGCGCCGGGGGGTCCAGCCGCGTAAGCGAAGCCGCGGCCGCGTGCGCCGTTCCCAAGCCGCTGACGACTCGCATCTCCCGTGCCAAGCATTTCCCCTTCCTGCCTGCGGGTGAGCGTGGCAGCATCAGGCCCCTTCCACGTGGTCCGACATGGTCTCCTAAAGGCAGGCCCTCGTCCACGTTCCCGTGGGGGCGCTGGGGTCCCCCCAGTGTGCCCCGGCTGTGGTGGCCCCAGGCCTGGGGCCTCAGGCTGGCGACGAGGTGGCCTGCAAGCCCGGGATTGTAAGTCCCCACATACGTCCCCAGGCTTCGGGGCCGCGTCTCACCGCCTGGGGCCCCCGACCCTGCCAGCACGAGGGGCAGCTACCTGCGTCCCCGGTCACGGCACAGACGCAGGGCCTGGATGAATGACGCTTCCCCGGGCTCTGCCTCTGAGGGACCACACGCCCGGTCTGCTGTCTGCTTGAAAGGCTGGCCGGGAAGGAAGTGCTCATCAGCAGACACGAGGGTCTCTTGCCGCCCCCCTCCCCACCCTCCCACCAGCACTCCCACCCCACCCCCACCCCTGTAACTCCCCCCCCCACGCTGCTGCCTTCAAAGTGAGCCATGCCTTTTGCAAAGTGTTAATATAAAAATAGACGTTCTCTAGGCGTTGGAGAGGCCTCTTCACGTTCCCATGGAAACCGGCAGTGCAAATATAAAGTTTTTTTAATTTAATTTTATTTTTTTAACTTGACCAAAAAATGTCATCCTCCAAAGATTTGGGGTCATTCTTCCGTATAGCTGGGAAAACATTTTTTCTTTTTTAAGATTTTCAAGAAATTAAGAACAACGTTGTCACCTGTCCCCCACCTTTTGACACACGTTCGAACGACAGATGATTTTTTTTTTTTGAGTACCCAACAAAAAGCGTCTCTGTGCCATTTCTAGTACAAGCCTTGAGGCTTTTTTTAAAAAAAAAATCCTCTTGAAACAAAGTTGTTGGTCCCCAGTCTCAGGAGGGGAAAGGATTATTTTGTTCCTTCACTTTGAAGCAATTTGGAACAAGCTGGGTGGCGGCGGCCGCGCCGGCGGCGATGCCAAGGCTGGGGACGTCTGGGACAAGCGTCGGGCTCGGGGCTGTCGCCCGCCGCTCCTCATCTCCCGGGCAAATCTCATTCGGTCAGCAGAATCCTCTCCGGGGCATCGCCACTGCAGCTGGAGAGTAGAAAGGACGGAAAATTAGGGCTTTTGTCACTGTCACCTGATTTCATTAAACGACATTCGTTGCTGGCGACTCGTGGGGTGGGGCCCGGGCAGCTGGGGGAGGAAGGAGCCTCAGCAGCGCCCAGCTGGCCCCAGGCTCACGCAGGCATCAGCCTCTGAGTCAAGTCTCCCTCTGTCCCCTGCAGTGCCCTGCCCAGCCCCCCTGGCCAGGGCTGGGCTATGACTCTGGGGTCTCGGCAGTCCCTCCCAGGGGGGCTGCCCTCCGCTGCTGCAGGCAGCCTGGTGACGGTGGGGGAGGGGGAGGTTGCGCACCCTCTGGGACTGACTGGCACGGGACGCGGTGGGCGTTCTGCCGGAGACCTTCCTGCTCAGCTGTCCCCACCCCGTGCCGCTTCCTCAGTCCCTGTCCCAGGCCGCGCCGTGGACCTCTGTGGTGCCGGCTGCAGCACACGGATGCGGGTCCCTTCGCGTCCCCGGTCCTGCCCACGGCCCCGTCCCCACGAGCCTTGCCCGTTCCTCTGTAAACGTGACCTGCTCCCCAGGGGCTCCGAGGGCAGGGGGCCAGCACGGGTGCTCTGCGGAGCTGATGTCAGGTGGGGAGACGGACGAGGGGCCAGGAGGGGCTGGTCGACCCCGGACACGGCCAGGCGGGGCTCCTGCGGGAAGGGGCGCTCTCTGCGCTTTGCCGCCCATCCCTGTCCGGGGACCGACTCCCCGGCTAGACGTCACACGAACGTGGGCCCGGGTTGGAAAAGGCTCTCTGTGTGACAAATGATCGCAGGCCTAGGTAGTGCTCATCCCCACAGAAACTGTTCAGCCGGCTCGTCAGTCACCGGCGAGCGTAATTGGACCTGGAAACGTTATATTGAGAATTAAGCCGACTGACGGGGAAATGTCCGTCTTGTTCACACTCGTCCTTCAGCTGGCGGTTTCATGTCCACAAGGACGAACGACAAAGGGGCAATGAGGCCGTCGTCACGACGCCCGCCCCCTCCCGCCGAACCCCGTGTTTCAGGCTTTTATCTGCACGGGGAGCTCCTCCCGTGTTGCCGGCCCGGGCTTGGGGGAGAGCGAGCCCAGTGGGCCGTCGGGCTCGAAGCCGATTCAGTGTGATGTCCCCAGGGGTGCAGCCCTGGGCCTCGAGGCCGCGGGTCCTGGTGGGGGTCGAACCGGATCCTGGAGAATCGGTTCCTGGTACCGGGGCTGGTGGCCCCCAAGCCCGCCCCTCACTAAGTTTCTCTGCCCAGGAAAGTTTTCTCCTTACTTCGAAGATGCCAGCGTGTCCAGGATCCTGGAGTGGCCTGGAGGCCTGGCCCCCTGCGGTGCCCCTTGGGGAACCTGCTCCCCTGGGAACCCCTTCCCACAGACAGGTGCACCCGCGCTTCCGATGGCGGGACTTCGCCCGGCCCTCCTCGGCCTCTCGTGGCGTCCGGCGCCCCGGAGCCAACTCCACGCCTCCCCTCGCTGCTTCCTGGGCGGCGCATCCTCCAATGGTCCAGCCTGGGCCTCGGCCTTTTCTGTCCCCTCCTCCTGGAGCTCTGTCCCCGAGGACGTTCTCGGCGTGCCCTCTCGTCTCGTGGTCAGTGTCCAAACGTCGCCGACGGACAGGCCTTCCCTGGACCGTCCCCCGCTGCCCCTCGTCTCGCTGCCCACGCTAGCTTTCTCCCTGTGCCTGGTCAGCACCGCGGTATCGTGCACTGATCTCCTCTGCATCTGCTTCTCCTGCACGCTCTAGAACCTTCCATGAAGATAGACTCCGTTCGCCGCTCTGCGCCCAGGCGGGGCTGCCACTTGCCAGGCGTGGCTCATGGCCGGTTTCCGCGCTGAGTGACTCGACCGTGCCAGAGCCAGGGCTGTGGACAGTGTGTCACTGGAAGAATGCTTGCTTTGGCCAGGGAAGAACACTTCTTTAGGAAGCCGTATGTCCTGGAAGACGCCTTCAGCTTCTGCTGGGAGACGCAAAGTGTCTGTGACGCTGGGGACCGGTCGCTCAGCACGTTGCCTCTGGGTCCGTCCCCACACCAGCCCTGGGGGCGAGGGCGAGGGACTCTGTGCCCCGGGCCCCACTGACGAGTGGGTCGGCCTCACCGGCCGCCCACCCCACAAGGCCGACGCTGCTGTCCCTTCCGAGCTGAAGGCCAGAGGGTTTCCATGGCTCGCTCAGAGTGACACGTCTCACACGTGGTGGGCCTCTGATTTAAACGCATGACGATCTGTCTCATGCAATCACATGAGCGTGCGTACATGTGTGTTTGAGAGTGAGCGAGTGTGTGCATGTGTGGGTGTGGCCTGCTAGTCAGGACTCATTACGACAGCAGCTGGGATTCGTCACTGCGAGCAGACAGGCCAGCTGCGGGGAGCCCTGTGGTCAGAGACCACCGGAACGGATCAGGCGGTGTCTGCCTCTGGGCACACTGGGGCCGGTGGCTTCGGGGCGCGGGGCACAGGCCCATTTCATGTAGATTGGTGACATCCTGAGTTTTAGGACAAACTGCCAGGTTCATTTCTCTGCTTAGTGCTTTCGCGTCTGGAATTTCACAGTAGAAACAGCCAGTTTGGCCAGTGACCACGGTAAACTCGCCACGACTGTCACTGCCCTGATGGTTTTGAGAAAGCCCAGCCCTGCGGGAGACGCGGACAGACAGCTCCGCATCAGCCCTCTTTTACCCCCGCCAGACGCTTTCGTCAGACAGAGCGGCAGGTGGCTGCACACATGATGTCGCCCCGTTCCGAGGTATGGCCGTTTCTGCTCCGATCTGCGGTCTGGACCCTGCTGTGCGGCCAGGGGCTCGCGTGGGGTGCTGGGGGCTCCCACTCCGGCGGAGACCGAGACACATGCGTGAAGGGGAGGGCCCCTCGACGCCCCGTATTTACAGTCTGGGGCCTTCAGCTTTTAATCGCACAGGGTCCCCGCAGGGGAGGGTCTGAGCTAGTTTGTCTCGGAGTTGAGACCTCGCCTGTGTTGTTTAAAAACTTGTAGGAACGTGAAATCAATGCCTCCACGGAGGTTTCTCAGCCAGGCGGGCTGAGCCTCTGCCCTTGAGGCCGAGTGACGGACTTCCGCGGGCACCTCGTCTCCCTGGTGCGTTGGTGGGGGGCGGGTGCATCTGCTCCCCGGCCGTGGCGGCGGATTCTCTCTGCCTTGTTTTCTGTGGGATTGTGCAGCCTTGTCCAGGGCCGGTGACCCCGGAGAAGGCCCTTTCTCTCCCACTGCGTTGACGCTGGATGCGGCGTGTCACCCGTGTGGCCGGTGGCAGTGAGAGCTGGCTCAGGGGTTCTCTTATCAAAGAAGCCTCCAGAGGCCCCTGGGGCCACGAACACCTGTCAGGGGATGAAAGATGTGACGCAGAGCCATCCCGGCCCCGAAGCCGGAAGAAAGCCACCGAGACCTGGGGCCGTGTGTCACTGCAGCCTTTCCTAGTGAAAGCTGCTTTGTGTCACCATCTTGACCCCGAGTCCTCAGGTGGCATGCGACGTCTGAAAATCCGCCGGAGAAGAAACTCTGGACCCGCGAGGACCCAGGAGCTGGAGGTTTTCATGGAGAAACAGTGACGAACTGTCCACGTCAAGACAGTGACAGCCGTGCTCTGTGCTGAGTTGGGGACGGCTTCAATAATTAGGTGCCCGACGGACGTTTCTCAGTCTGAAATATTTATGGAGTGTCACGTGCCCTGTAAAGAAACTGTCACAACCCGTGGTGTGTGTGTTGGAGCGTTGGCAGAAAGGAACGATCAGAAGCCACGTGCGGAAGTGACCCCGCCCCCTGGCTGGTCAGTTCTCGGGGCCCGTGCCACCCTACACCTCTCGGCTCAAAGGCCCGCGAGGCTCACCGTTCACGGCAGCGGCAGAGGTGCCTAAGCCACGCAGCTGTCACCTGCCATCTCCCCTGTCCTCACAACGCAGGCAGGTCGTGGGACAGGTCTCGTCCCCACTTGAGTCACGAGGGCTGGAAATGGGGGAGGGTAAACGTCTTCTTCAATGCAGGGGACACTGGCACTCTGATGAAACGCGGCTTGCCGGTTATAAATTCCCCATTATTTATATTGTTCTGCTCTAGTGTGTTCTCGACATGTGTCCTTACATAGATCATAAAGGACGTTCTCTGAGTACGGGACATATGTTTAAAAATATGGGGAATGTTGGCGGCAGGCTTTGTTGCCACGGGGCGCCTCAGAGCTCTCCCGGGCTTTGCGCATTGTGACTCTCAAAGCAGAATTTGGGCCCAAGTCTTCACCCCCCGGCAGCGGGGACCTCGCTCAGTGCGGTGGCCGCCGTGCCTGTCCCTCTGCTCACTCGGCTGCGGCCACGTGACTTTCTTTGCCCCACGAGAGGTTCAGGGACATGACCGAGTAGGTGTGAGATGTATCGTGGGAATGCTTTGCCTTCTCTCTCCACAAGAGAGGCACCTCGGGGTAACCGCTCATCCGAGGAGGGGGATGGGAGACGTGAGGGCCACGTGGGGACCCACCCGGCTGGGACCCCAGCCCGCCCAGAGTCAGCCTGGACCGGCTGCACTTTGGGAATACGGGGGACCTGGGGGTCACGTCCTGCCACGTCCCCCAAAGCCCCCTCGTATCTTCCCACTGCAAACTGCACAGCGGTGACATCAGGACATGCGGCAGGCAGCGCCCCCATCCTGGGGTGACCCCACCAGGAGTCCCCCAGATTTATGGAGAAGTCCTCATCCAGGAAGAGGCAAGAGTTTTCATGCCTTCTCCACGGTAAGAAATCATGGAAGAATTCCCGGATCCATCCATGCCCTGGCCCCTGGCGATTTCTTCCCTTCCAGATCAGAAGAAGGTCATTTTTTAAAATCTTTCTGAGCACCGTCAGACCAGCCATGTCCCCAGGCTCCGGAGAAAGATCTTCCCTTTGGAGGAGGGAGAGGGAGCTCGCTACCAGCCCACCCCGGTCCTTTCAGAGGAAGAAGGATTAACCCTGCCACCAATGTCACCGCTTCGTTATTTTCCAGGGTGCTGGAAAGAGGACAGGAGACCCGAGTCCCTTCCCCCCAAACAGCCCTGTGATGTCAGCACAGCCAGCCGGCTGCTCCTGGTGCTGATCCCCCGTAAGACGTGACAGCGTAGACTCCGAGAGGACAGAGGGGGCTGTGAGGGGTGTGGAGCGTCGCACGCGGTCAAGCGAAGGTTCTCGCGACGAAGCCGCAATAAGGCTTCTTGTTTCTGCTTTTTGTTTTTCCCTCCAAACGAATTCGTCCTCTCTTAAGACGAAGCACCCAGGGTGAGTCTAACCTTTTCCGGACGTATTTCCCGGAAAGGATCTGAAATAAATGGAAGCAGGTGGGTCGTTCACCAAATCATAGATAGCGTTGCCTGAAGGTTGAGAAATCTAACGGAGGAGAAGAAATGCAGAGTGGATAAATGTTTGGCTCACTAGCCCGCGAGGGAGTATGCGACAAATACAAGAATCGAAGGTCAGCAACCCGGCCCCAGGACAAATCCGGCCCTCATCTTGCCTCTGCAAATAAAGTTTTATTGGAACAGCCATGCCCATTCGTTTTCTGTGTTGTCCGTGGCCGTTTTCATATAACGACAGCAGAATTGAGCAGTTGCCACAGAGACTGCTTGGTCGTCAGGCCCAAAATATTTACTGTCTTGCCCTTTCCAGAAAAATTCTGACTTCTGACACAGATTCCTAAATAGAACTTTTAGATCTTAGATGAGCTTGTAAGATGCCCCAGGTACCTGAGAGGCTTGTCAAAAACTTAGCCGACCTAACTTTCCACCGTCAGCTCTCCCGGACTGGGTGCTTTCGTGCGAATATTATGGTTTTTTTTGTTGTCATGTCAGCATCTTTGTCTTGAAAGCACCAGTCACAGGCAGAGTAAGAGCCAGGATGGGGGCAGATATGGGTTTGCTGAGGCCTGAAACTTGTTCCATTTTAAATGCCCTCTTTAAGAAAAATTATGTCCGACCACGCATATTTATTTAGAATGAGAAGATAAATCATGGAAAAATTACAAACGCTAAAAAGCCGATAAATACAACAAACATCACAAAGCTAGAGCAATGTCTTAGCCACCGACGCAGCGCTGGCCTGGGGCCCTCGTGCCACAACTCGCCGTCGTCCCAGTGAGGGGTCTGAGGACTGTGGGAACCGTTCCTCCACGGGGACGCTAGCTGGCACGACTGAACCCCACCCGAACCCCAGATTCACTGTTAGGAGGTCACGGCCTTACGCAGATGGTCAAGGTAGGACGAGGTCGCAGAGGTGGACTCAGAGACAACGGGACAGTACGGACAAAGGACAACGTGGTGTCCTTATCAGAAGAGATGGGGACACCGGCGCGCACAGAGGGACGGCCAGGTCAGGACGGCAGGAGTGGACGGCCACCTGCACGTCGGGAGAGAGGCCTCGGGAGGAGCCAAGCCCCTGACACCTCGATCTCAGACTTGCAGGCTCCAGGACGGTGACACCCTAAACTCCTGTTGTTAAAACCCCTCGGTTTGGGACACTTCGTTAGAGCAATCTTAACGAACGAAGATACGATCGATAACTGAATTACCGTGGGGAGGTGTGATCTCTGGGGTCTGCTCCCCAGCACAAGCTGCAGGTGTCCCCGAGTCGGCTTCCCCTCGGCTGCCGTGGCTGCTCCATCCAGACATCTGTCGAGGTCATGAATGCGTGTGACAGGAAGCTGAGTGGACGAGCCAGCCTGGAGGGACGCTGGACCTTCGTCTTCCCTGGCTTCCTGGCAAGTCCCTCAGCCACCCGGTCTAGAGGCCACCTCTGCGCCAGGTTTTCAGGGGGCCCTGGTCCCTGGGAGGAGCGAGTCCCCTGCATGTGGCCGCCACGGGTTCTCCGCTTCCTTCGCGAGGAGCACGGTGGCACACGGAACGCGAGGTTCCTGGATTCTCCCGGGGACCATCACACATCTAACCGCACCGACCGCCATCTGCCCCCCGAGATCTTTGAATCTTGACTGAGATCCCCAAAGTGATGAGATCCCAAAAGATGACGGATGCTGCCATAGCTCTGGTAGACTGATAGGAGTTTAGTCACTGTCATCGTCTACAGAATGAGCAAAGGGGAGCAGTGGCCACAGCGTACGGTGTGGAGGGGACAGCGGGAGGCCAAGCTCACGGCCGTAAAGGTGCAGCAGCGACGCGCTTGTGTCCCACAGAGCGTCCCCGCAGCCCGGGGCGGGGACGGGGCTCGGGGCTCGGCTCAGGTTCCCGGGGCCACGCAGTCACAGCGCTGCCCGCCATCCGCAGGCTCGGGTGGCTGGTCGCCGCGGAGGGAGCGGGGGCACCTGGTGCGAGGCTGGCCTTTGGACCCTGGATGTTCTCCCCGCGGGCTCAGCGGAGGGTCCACGGGACAGGCGAGCAAAGGGGAAGGGCGAGCGGGACGGCGTCGTCCGGGAACAGGCCGTGGCGGGTGGAGGGCCGGCCCCGCGGGAGGACACGCCTGGAACATGGAGGCCGAGGCGGCACGTTGACCGGGAGCCCGGGGTTTGCCCCGAACCGGTTTCGCCAGCGAGCCGGGCGCCCGCGATCTTTGACGACGGGTCATTCCACGCCCCTCCCCGGACAACTCGGGTGCCTGGGGACCATCACCCTGAGCCAGACTCCGCTCCAGACCACGTGCCAGCCCCAGAACGGCCGTGCCGCGGCGGCCACCGGGAATGTTCACGTGGGAGACTCACGGACACAACCTCTCAGCCCCTCACCATGTGCAAAAAGGGAGGGACCGTCCCCGCCAGGCCCTCGTGGGGCGCCCGCCACCTGCTCCTCTTCCGGGGGGTTCCATGTTGAGAAATGACGTCATCGCCCAACAGAGGAGCTCGTTCAGGATCCGGAGTCACCCCTGACCCCTTCGCTCCCGTCACCCACACCGCTGACCCACCTCGGACCTTGCTGACTGGGCCGCCTCTGTCTCCGTGGCGCTGTGACTGCTCCCCATCTTCCCGGGGCCCCCACGATGCGAGTTCGCTATCTGGCATTTAATAGGCGAGCTTTACGTCACGGATTACGTGCTGTGACTTTCCTTTTGTCCCTCAGCCCCCCTCCCCCCCCGCACTGCTGCGGGCTCGTCTCGTCTGTCACCTGCAGCTGGGAACAGCTGCCACCTTCCCTTCTCCGTGCCTCTCAGGGGGGACATCTGCTTTGCTCCAGATCCCAGTGCCACAAACAGCCTCTCAACGACAGACGTTTTGTTTATCGTCCCCCACGAGAGCCCTGCGCCCGGCAGCAGCCGCGCCCTGTCTCCCGGCTCCCACCACACGCTCTCTGATTCTGGATCTGCCAGTTTGGGACATTTCATGTAAGTGCAATCACACAACGTACCAGCAGCGGTCCCCAACCTGTGCGGCACCAGGTACCGGAGCTCCTACGAGAACCTAAGGCCTGATGGTCCGAGGGGGAGCTGAGGCGGTGATGCTGGCGCTGGGGAGCGGCTGCAGACACAGATGAAGCTTCTCCTGTTTGTCCGCCGCTCACCTCCTGCTTTGCGGCCCGGTTCCTAACAGGCCAGGACCGGTACCGGTCCACCGCCAGGTGTTGGGAACCCCAACAACATATGGTTTTTTAGGCCCAGATTTTTTTCCACTTAGACTGATGCTTTCGAAGTGCGTACATGGCCTAATACGCATTGGAGCTACGTTCCTCTTCGTGGAGGACTGAGCGCCGTGTGGATGACACATCGTGTGGGACGCGATGCGTTTCCCCTTCACGCCGATGTGACTAGCGCTGCTGTGCACGGAGGGTCGCTCGGTCACCTGCCCCACGCCTGACCCTCCTCCGGGTCTGCTCCTGTGGGAACGGCTCGGCCCCATTTGGTACATTCTCCTTAGGAACCCATGTGGCTTCTAGACCCTCGTTTTGAGCAGCTGTCGGTCATGGCCACGAGACAGCAGACATTCAGAAAATTAACGTTCGGATCAAGTGACGAAACACCGATGAGCAGACGAGCGCACCCTCTTGTCACATGCTTTTCTTCCGTCGGGGCACATTTGAGCTCCGTTTCTCGTGGTCTAGCGTGAAGTCCAGCCGTTTTGTGGCTGACGCTCCCCGCCGTTCACGTGCCGCGTACATGTGGGTGTGTTCGGAGGCAGGCAGACTTCCAACAGTCCCCACCGGTGCCAGTCCAAACGCCGATCCAGGTGCTGCCACGAGGGACTTGGCAGGTGGGGTGGAGGTGGCGGCGCTGCAGGGGCCGCACAGCAAGCACGAGGGGAGTCGGCTTCCAGGTGCGGAGACCAGCCCCAGCCGAGCCGGCAAGGACACGGACTCACCCCCGCAGCCACGAGTGGCCGAGCGCCATCAGCGCCCTGAGTGAGCATGGACGCCGAGCCTCCCCCAGAGGCCCTCCCTCATTCTCTGGACAAGCGCCCGGCCTGGCGGACACGCGGGGACACCGGCAGGGGGTCCCACGGAGCCACGCTGCGCATGGACATCTGACCCGTGGGACTCTAAGACAGTGAGTGGGCGGTGTCATTTGAGGTCCCTAAGTGCGTGATAATTTGCGAAAGCAGCCGTAGAAAACTAATACGTACCTGTGCGTTCTCTGTTATGGTTATGCGTTGTTTGTCATGAGTTACTAGGAAAACATTGCCTACTCCACAGCGTTTGCCAGAGACTGAGTTATTTACACGCGCACGTCGAACATGAACTCCGCCACCTGGTGCCCCCCACGTCTGCCGATGGTCTGGGTCCCGGTGGCAGGGCGGTGGGGCCTGCGGTGACAGGGACGGCTGACGGGTGCGTCAGACGGCGTCCCCCACAAGGCCTCTGGAAACCAGGAGAGGAAGCCGAGGGCCCTAGGAGGCAGGTGGAGGGGGAGGCCTCCTCCTCGCTGGTTCTGAGGGGTGGTTTGTGGGAGCGGGGCGCTCGCTGTGTCGCTAGGTTAAATGGGCTGCCGCCCGCTCGGCTGGTGACCCAGCCTGCTCGTTAGAGGTCTGTGATTGGACGTCAAACCACTAACAGGTTAGATATGAGTTACGAGGCCCGGTCTTAACAAAGAAAATCGCGGACAGAGCGGGAGAAGGGTTGACCCTAGAGAGGCGAGTGAGTGTGGGTGTTTTCCTCGGCCCCCTTCCCCCTCCGCCCGGGGCCCGGCCGCCCAGCCGCTCGAGATGGGACGCGCTGCTCCTCGCCTCTGAGGCCTCAGTGGGACTGTCCCCGCTGCTGGCCGGCCGGACACCGGGTCCTTCCTGGGCTTGACTCTGTATCCTCTACGGTTCTGTCTGGATGCCCCTTCCTCCAGGAAGCCTTCTCTGCTTGCTCTCACAGCATGGAACTTCCTGGCCGAGGCGTCCGTGCCCTCCTCTCCCTCCACCCTAGGTCGGGCTATTCGCTACAAGGGTCATTCACATGCATGTATATGTATGTAATATATATGTTGAGAGGTCACACACAGCGCATATAAATTGTGCGTATAAAATATTATATGTACATTGCATGTGTATGTGTGTGTATGTAAATAATACTGTATGTAAATTGGGTGTATATATAAATAACATTGTATACACCTTGTGGGCATGTATGCATGCACATTACTGTATATACATTGTGTATGTGTAAATATTGTATATAATAGTATCGTATATACCTTGCATGCGTGTATGTACACACGATATTATATATACGTTGGGCGTGTGTACAATTTGAATGCATTGAATGTATATGTGTGCATATATAAGTAGCGCTGCGTATAGACACGCTATTGTGTGTGCGTCGTGTGCATGCATGTAAACACAATGTGGTGACACATGAGCACAGATGCGTGCACTCGGCGTACGTACACGTGCATCTTGTTGATCTCCACCTCCTCAGCGGCGTGTGGGAGGCGCCCATTCGGCATGCGTGCAGGATGGGAGCCGACAGAGTGGGCGTGTGACTCAGTGTCCCCTCCAGGCCTGCTGGGAGTGACCCCGCTGTGGCCACGGGCCTGCCCTCAGGCCGTTCTGGGCAAACCGAGCCGCCGGGCACTTTGCCGGTGATGAGAGGCGTGGCAGGAGGGGGAGGCCCGGGGTGGCCGGCGGGAGTCCGGTTTGGGGCAGAGGTCAGCGGTCACTCAGTGGCCACCCCCCTTCAAGACATGATTGCCCTGCAGAACTAAAGCAATAGCATTTTGGGGAGGAGCACAGCTTCGAGAAAAGCTTCTATTCTGTTTACACTCAAGGGGCTGGAAATACATATTTTATCGTCCTGCCTCTGAACACCCTGTCACCCTGTACGTCAAGAGTCATCAAACTACTGCCCATGGGCCAAATCCGTCATCGGTCCCCACTGCCCATTTCTGTAAATAAAGCTATATTGGCACTTGGTCATGCTCATTTGTCCCCATATTATCTATGGCTGCTTTCAAATCACAGTGACAGCGTTGAGTTGTGGTGATAAGGACCCGTATGATTCACAGACCAAAACTATTTATTATCTGACCCTTTACAGGAAGAGTTTGCTGACGACGCAAACCTCTGAAACAGAGGATCATGCCATTCATATCACACTGGCCTAGACCGGTGGTCCCCAGGTGCGGGCCCTGGGAGGCGAGGAGACACTTTCCCTCTGTCCTTCAGGGCCCCTGGCTGACGCCCAGGGGTCAAACTGCTGAGCTGATTAGCAGGAGAAACCATGGATCACTAGGCACACAAGGGCTTCAGGGAACATGGGATGAGACCCCGGCAGGCGGGTAGAACCAGGGGCTCGTGCACCAGCCCGACGATGGTGATGAATCGTGGGTGGGTGACAAGGCAAAGCGAAAGGCGTTTGCACTTCCAGGGGTGGCACATTGTGGTTTGGTAAATGTCTGGGGAAAACTAATAAAGATAAGGATTATTTTAGGCAGTTTTCACGTTTGCTCTCAGCTCAAAATCATCTCTTTTTTTTTTTTTGCCAAAGTGGCGTATTTCCAGGTGGAATATTCTGGTCCCTTTCATTTTAGAACTTCCCGGCTATGGCAGGCGCTAACGACCACGATGACCTGAGTGGATTACCTGTGCCTCCTGCCTCCGTGTCCTCGTCTGCAAACACAGACCCTGCCACCCTCCCCGTGTGCCAGGAAGCCCGCTGTGGTAGTCACACGAGAAGATGCTGTCAAGGGCTTTGTAAATGTGGACCGCTGGCTCTGAGTGGGCCGGGAGAGCGGGCGGTGACCGGCCTCTGGCAGAGAGTTCTGGCCAGTGGGAAACGGGTCACCACACTCGAGTCCCTTCAACCCTAGGGCCGTTGCCAGGGCCGTTTCCAGGGATCCTTTGTAGGTCTGAATTTCCCTGCAGGAAACGGCTAATTATGAAATGGCTTTGGAGTTAAACATTCAGTTACACTTGGAGAATGGGGCGGGGTTTGCGTTGGAAACGCACCCGACTGTGACTGTGACCCCTGGGCGTGGTTCTTCGGGCTCTTAGAGCATCTCGTGAGTTCTCACTCGGGCCCGCCCTGCTGATGCTCTCCCCGGCTGGGGCTGGGGACCAGCTGTCTCCCGCAGCCCGGACTCACGGTGGGTTTAAAGAGAACTCTCGACTCGGAAACGGGAGAGAAATGCAGACCGAAGATGAAGCTGTGTGGTTAGGTGCATGCGAATTATTTGCAAAGACTTCCGACTTGGAGGCGAAAATCAACCGATGAAGAAAAATGAGGTCCACCCACAAAGCGAGGGGCTCGCTGCAGTCACCCCCCGACCACGGGGAGCAGGGACCGGCTCCCCGTCACACGCCACAGAGAGGGGATGGCCGCGGGACTCGCATGCTTTTTACACATTCCATTCCAGAGACGTTTAAACGAATCGCTTGATTAAGCCTCAGTCAACTTACCTGAGTTTTTGAAAAAGTCACGAAACGTTTTTAAGGTGGCAAACGCCTAGATCCCGGAATGCGATGTGGCCGCTGGTGGAATGTCGTCGGTTGTCATTAACCGCGGTGTCGACTTCTGCAAAAGGAAAATTAAAATGTGTGTTTATCGATGTATTAAAACTACGGACGAGAGAATATTTGCAAATTAGATATCGGATAAGGAGCTAATATCGAAAATATATAGAAAACTCAGCCAACTGAGGAGCAAAAATGACAAACAAAGCACAAAACAGGAAAAAC
>NW_024350927.1:9796402-9798517 GCF_902729225.1 Pteropus medius | reverse complement strand
AGCGCTGGTGATGGGGTGGGGGTGGGGAGGTTCTGGAGAAAGGGCGCAGACTCCCGCAGCGAGACGGGTGATGGCCGGGTCCCCGCTGGCAGCTTGGCGGCCGTAGTCACTGACGCCGTGTTATGTGCTCGGAGTTGCTGGCCGGGTAGGCCTTCGGTGTCCGCACCGCGACACGGAACGGTGGCCGTGTGACGTGGCGGAGGTGGCAGCTGGAGCTGCGGTGGCGATCACGGTGATGCGTGGGAGTGTCAGGTCGGCACGTCGTACGCGACCTCACGCCGCGTTACACGTCCGTCGTATCTCTGTGAGGCTGGGAATCTGTCCCCGAATCTATGTGTTACCGCGGCAACCTTGCAGGGGGCCCCACGGAGCGGCTGGCGGTCCCAGAGTGCAGCGAGGCAGCTGGCCGTGTGACAAACATGGGGTGCGACATGTGGACACACACTCTGTTCCTGGCAGCGCGACTACTATAAACTGAGGGCTCTTGTCCCCCCAGTTCATACGCTGGAATCCTGCCGCCATGCGCCCGTTAGGACGCACATCAGCTTTGAGAGGTGACGCGGGTGCAGCCGCATGCATGGGTCAGCGCGTTTTCAGGAGAGACCCCGGCGAGCTCCTGTGCCCCTTCTGCTACGGGCAGACGGCCTCCTGTGCACCAGGAAGCCACTGTCACCGGGCATCGAGTCGCCAGAGGCTCCATCTTAGGTGTGCAGCTGCCAGATCCGTGAGCGACTCACACTTGCCGTTTAAGCCCCCGTCTGTGACCTCCTGTCACGCAGCCCGAACGGCTGGGATGGTGCCCTTGGCGAGGCGCCCAGCCTGTCTGTGCCTCGGCTTCCCGCTTCGCACATCGCGACGGCGGTGCTTGCTCACGAACCACGCGGGCACTGAGCTGGGGGAGCCACATGAGGGCGCTAAGACCCCCGTGTGCCGCCAGAGTGCCGAGCCCCCCTTATTTCTCATCTCAATTCCATGGAGCCCCCACCCCCGTAATCCCGAAACCTAGCACATAGTAGGCCGTCAACAAACGTGGTGACGCTGAAGTGCACCGGGAACTTCGTGGGGTGTCTTTCCTGACCCCGCCCTCTCTCGCAGCTCCCCGCCTCCGTCGTCCCGCGGGAACCCGCCGTCCTCCTCACCTGGGAACCTGGTCTCCCTCTCCCGTCGAGCCCCATCCCAGCCTAGTCTCCCAGCGGCCAGGGGGGCGCCCCGAGAGCAAACGCGTCACGCACCTTCTGGCCCAGCCCCCACTGAGTACACAGCCTTCTGAGGCCCCATGCTCCTGGTCCAGGAACTTCGCCCTCGTGGGGAAGGGGTGGGGGAGGGGAGGCGACCTTCAAGTAGCATCTTGGAAGGTCGCCCTCCAGCCCCCCGCCCGGTCCCAGAATGCTCAGCAGGCTGTGTGACAGTGGCCCCATTAGGAAGCCCATCTCACGCCTTGGGCTGTGAGTTCCCTGCTCCATGGCCCCTGGCCGGGGCTGTCCACCTCTGGGGTCTGTACGGGGGGGACCCAGAGTGGGTGCTCGGTAACTGTGCTTGCAGAGCGAAGCCGGTCTCCACGCGTTTCTCGCCGGGAGCCCTGGCCGCACCCCCAGGACCTCTCCACAGAGCCACGAGCTGCTGCTGGCCCCAAGACGGATGTGCCCAGGGAGAGCAAAGGCGGCTGTCTGGGCAGTGAACAACACGGAATCTAGCGGCCAAGGTCTAGTCCCGGCGGACAGACCCACAGACAGGCGGCTTTCCCTGCAGACGGCGGGAGGCGGGCCCAGGTGAGGCGGAGCAGAGCACGTTCACGCTCTGCTGATGGCTCTGCACATTAGGGGAACGTTATTCCCCCCCGGGGTGCAGGTGTTGCTATTATTTTGTTTTGGGTTTTCTTATCGCACTAAAATTTACATAAAATAAAATTAACCGTTTTAAAGTGAACGATTTTGCATTTAAATGGAACGATTTCATTTAGCACATTCGCAATGTTGTCAGCCTCCACCCCTACTCAGTTCCAGAACATTTTTGTCACTCCACGAGGAAACCTGCACCCCTGAGCTATCGGCCCCCCGTCCTCCTCCCCCTGCCTCTGGCGACCACCGGTCTGGTGTCTGTCTCTAAGGATTTGCC
>NW_024350927.1:9753409-9792975 GCF_902729225.1 Pteropus medius | reverse complement strand
ATGACGGTGAAGATGGTGATGACAGTGAAGATGATGGTGGTGATGATGATGGCAGTGATGATGGTGGTGATAGTAATAAAACCATTTCAGGAAGGTTAGTAAGTGTCACTCTTCTATACTCGAAGCCTCATATGCTTGTCTCATTTAATATTCCCAGAAAGCCTGTGGTCTCGGATTATAGCCTTTGGCAAAGATGACTAATTATTCCGCAGCATCCGCTCCCCTTTTTCCTTTTAGTGATAGAAGTCTGCACTTATATTTTGACTTATAATAAGAAATATGCAATTTGCCTTCATCCTGGTTCCTGAGACAGGGCTCTTAAAACCCTGGGAATTTCTTAAGTGATGAGAGAACAATACAGGTGACTTTTGTTATGTTAATGAGGCATTCTTTTAAAATCCCCCAGGTCACCTAAGAACGGAGGCTGGTTGCCAGGACACCTCCCCTGATCAGAGGGTTGGAACTTTCAGTCCCAGCCCCGGACTTCCTGGGAGAGAAGAGAGGCTGGCAGTGGAATTGATTTTCAGTGGCCAATGATCTAATCAATCATGTCCATATAATGAAGGCCCCATAACAGCCCCACCCCCAAAATGGGGTTTGGGTTGGTGGAAACATCCATGTGCCAGGAGTGTGTGTCCCAGGCTCATGGGGACAGAAGCTCTGCAGCCGGGATGCCCCGGCTCCACCCTGTCTGCTTCCCCATCTGGCTGTTCGCAGTGTCCTTTGTCATATTCTTAATAGAGTGGCAAACACAGGTGTCTCTCCAAGTTCTGTGAGCCGCCCCAAGAAATGATCCAACCCGAAGAGGGTGTCATAGGATCCTCGGATTAATAGGTTGTTCAAAAGCACAGGCGACAATGTGGACATGTGGTTGGCGTCTGAGGTGGGGCCAATCTTGCGGGACTGAGCCCTTAACCTGTGGGACCCGATGCTCCTTTTGGGTACAGAGTGTGAGAGCTGAATTAAATTTGTAGGACGTGCCACCGCCGTCCACCGAGAGCTGGAGAGTCATCTGGTGAGGCTGGAGAACACACGCTGGGTCTGGTTCCCTGGAGGATCAACAGGACACACGGCTGCCTGGCGAGAGACTCTCTTCCAGGGCTCCTGGGCAGTGACCAGCGTGAGGGCGGCAGATCCCTGCCATTTCTGTGCGAGGACATGGCTTGCCCTCAACGCGTCCCCTTCCTCTTCCCGTGGCCTGGGCTGCGTTGGGGACACCGTGAGCTGGCTTCAACCACGCAGAGGGCAGAGCCCTGGAGGGTAACCGAGAAAGAGGAGGAAAGAGACCTCAGTCCCTAGACGAACTCGCGGAGTGAGCCCCCCTCCCGGAGGATCGTCATGTGACAGAAAAGCGAGCGTCTGTCTGGCGGAAGGCCCCGCAGGGGAACCCCCTTCAAAGATGAAATATGGGGGTTTGGCGAGGAGCCCCTAGGTCCTAAGATTTGGGACGGGGGTTAAACCCAAGCTGACGGGCTTCCCCACATGGATGCCCTAACCTCCTCCCCCCACCATGTCAGTGAGCCACGCCTCCGGAGACGCCACGGGAGGACCGGCCAAGTCTCAGCACTTCAGAGCAGTGATTCTGGAAATACCAGTGAGGCCCCCTTGGGAAGGAGAACCAGGGACAGACGGTTTGACAGAACAAAAAAGAAAGGACGAGACTCCGAGTCCGTGGGCTCCGGGGCCGCCGCCTGCCTGGGGACGGTCTCGGGCTCCTCGGAGAACCGTCGGCGCCTTCTTTCCACCGATCACGGCGACACCGGCCTCAGAACCCCGAAGAGTAAACGAAATAACGCGTCGAAGGCTTTAGAGCAGAACCTGACCCAGAGAAATACTTCAATAAGTGAACTGAATAAACAGATTCAAAAATCTTTCCCCAAGTATTACTTTCCCGTCAAGCCGGAGGCCTGTCCCTGGGTGCTCCCCGCGTGACGAGGCCAACACCGGGCCTGCTGGGGGCTCCGCTCGCTGGGCTTACTGCGCTGGCCGGAGCCGAGGCCTGGGCTCCCGCAGCCGGAATCGTGGGCGCTGCACGCGGCCGCCCTCGCCTGCTCTGTCCGCTGTCGGCCTAGGACGAGCAGAGCTCTGGAGCCTGGGCCTCGCGTCTGCCTGCAGCTCCCGCCTGGGGTGGGGCCCTGCTCTGGGCTCCCACCCCACCCTGCCAGGCCGGGACAGAGCCCGGGAGTGAAACAGGTGCATGGTCCAGCCCTCCGTCCCCCACTACCCCGGTCGGCCCAGCCCTGCCGTGTCCTGGGGCCCGAGGCCCTCACGACACTCCGCTCGCTCAGGGAACGAGAGGCAGAGAAACGCGGGGTGGGGGGAGAGGGGAAGGCCCGGGGAGCGGGCCATCCCATCACCCTGTCGCTATTTATTATGGGGAGTAAAGCAGGAAAATTAAAATGCGCACGCTGCTGGCAGCTTAATTTAATCGAATGCTTAAGAAAAATGAAGCTGGGGACAGGGCTGTTAAGGAACAATTTTAGAGACGGCTGACTGGCAGGGATCATCGTTCGCTCCCGCGGAAGGCGCGTTCCATCGGCATGACATCGATGCTCGCGGGTAACCGGGGAGCAGGGGACGGCGCTGCCAGGCCCAGGGAGCGAGGGGGCGGGTGACGCCGGCCGCCCCGAGCACGGGCAGCTTGCAGGATGCGTGGGAAGAAAACCAGACTTCGGCAAGCTCACAGCCGTGTGCCCAGGAAGGGCAGAATGTTCCGGAGGGCAGGGACGGATGCCAGGCAGTTCTGCTGCCTCGCGAGAGCCAGCCGGAGTCGGGGGTCCTGGGGAAGGGGGAGGGGAGGCGTGGGGAGGCGTGGGGCCGGGCCGGTGGGCACAGCCCGGCCAGTGGAGCAGTCACGGGTTTGCAAGATTGTGTGGGACCCGAGAAGAAAGTGGATGGCTCCAGATCGGACGCAGAAAACTGTAAAATCAATATTGATAACACTTTCGGAGCCAAATTAAATTTTTTTTTTTTATCCCAGAAAATGTGCAAAGCCAAATGCAGCCGGATGAAGGCGGATCTCCCGCTGGAGCCGAGACGCAGCAGTGGGCCTGGCCGACGGGGCGCTGGGCTGCTGGGCCTGATGCCGGCGAGCGGGCGACGCCGTGCGTATGTCACCCTTTCCGACACCCACTGTCCTCGTCTGAGGGGTGGGGACGATCGAAACAGGGAAGCATCTTGGAGCCGCGACGGCGGGACTCGGGTCCGTGCGCGTGTCCGGCGCTGTAGCTGCCAGCCGTGAGCTCTGTCGCTGGCAGCGGGACCCACGGCTGTCGGCACTGGCCCTGTGCATCCCTGTCACAGGGGCTTCCAGCTCCCATCCCGTCTCCTCCCAGTGTCCCGAAAGCCAGATGCAAACGTTTCCACCGGCCGGGGCGTGAGGAAGTACAGCACCGGCCACTCTGGTCCCCGGGAGGAGGGCGGAGTCCTCGAGCAAACGACCGACGTGAAGGAAGCTCCAGCGGGTTCCAAGTCCCCGTCAGGCTTTAGGAACACGGAGAGGGGGCAGGAGTAGTGACTGCGCCCTGCGTCCCTCAGGCACAGCCCGGGCTGAGGAAGGGTGGACGAGCGTGTGGCTCGTCACTGACGCCTCGGGGCGGTTCCCCCAGCAGTGCCAGCTCCCAGGGACGGGGCGGGGCGGGCATAGGGCGGAGGCGGCTGCGTCCCCACGGTCACTCTCTGGCCGGATGGAGCAGCGGTGCGGGGAGCAAGCGGCGAGTTTCCGGGAAGCGGCTCCGCTTCCTGCCGGTCGTTGGCCCGGGGGCAGGATGAACGGGACGGACGGGGCGGGCGCAGAGGCCTGGCGTTCGTTTTTCTGGGCCCGAGGCGACATGTGGGGTGACTCGTGACCGAAAGGGGCTTGAGGGTCGCCGGCGAGGCCCTCGCTCGGGTGTCGATGAGGCACCATGAGCGACGAGACCGCCGGTGACGGGCCTGAAACAGTGTGCGTCCCCCAGGACATTCGAGGGAACGCGGAGGAGCAGTCCCACCCCCGAGCACACGTCCGGGAGGAACGAGACGTGCACGCTCGCGAGGCTGCACGCGGGTGTCCACGCGGCGCTGTCCGTGGCCAGCAGGGGACGGGGCGAGTGAGCGGATGCTCAGGGATGCGCTATATGCAGACGCCGCGGTGACCGCAGTGACCGGACGGCGTGAGAGGGAGGGTGGCACACGGGGCGGCAGGGGCGGAGCTTGGCCGAGGGCGGGAGGGCAGACGCGAAGGGCCAAAGGACGTGAACATCAAGGCCAGGCAAGTCCACGCGGACGGAGCCCAGGTCAGTGGCCGTCTGCAGCTGGGGCCAGGGGCTGGGGGTGTCGCGGTGAAGGGTGCAGTTTCCTCTGGGGTGAGGACATGCTCTAAAACGCTGTGATGGCTCCGTGAGCCACCGACTTGTGTGCTCCGGACGAGTGGATTGTGGGGTGTGAGAGTTTTATTTCAATAAAGACGCTAAAAACACTAAAAAAAAAAGAGAAAGAAAAGGCTGTCAAGCTCGCGTCCACGGCTCCCTGCTGGTGACAAAGGTGTCCTGCTTCCGCGAGTGGCCGGCGCCCTGTGTGTGACCGGCCCACTGTCCGCCTGCCCGTGCGTGCCGGCTGACAGCCCCTGACCTGGCTGGGGCGTGTGTCCCCAGACACAAGCACTCCCGGGCACAGGCCCTCAGTGGCCAAGCGACACGTTCCGGCCCCCGGGCCTCTGAAGGAAGTGCCGGGGCGCAGGCAGGTCCCTCCCCGCATAGCGGACAGCGGACGCGGACGAGGCCTCGGCTCTGCTTCTTTCCTGCAGACGTGGACGCGGCCGACTGTCTCCCATGGTCCACGACGGCGATCGCTGAGGCGCTAACCCGCGGGCTCGGCGTTCCCAGGGGAGAGGGAGCGTGGCAGGAGGGGGTGCTCTGCCGCAGAACCCCGCTTCCCGCAGAGCTCCTGTCCCGGACGCGGACGCTGGCGAGGCCCACGGCACGGGCTGGGACAGCCAGGCAGCGTGCCAGCCGGGCCCAGCCTTGCAGAGCCCCCGCCCGCTTCCTCCATCCCCTCACCCCTCACCCGCTCCGTCCGTGGTCACCGCACAGAAGGAAGCCACGGAGGAGGCGGCCGGCTGACCTCCCACAAAAGCGACAAATGAGAGGCGTGGCGGGCCGGCCCAGCTGGCCAGGGGCGGTCGGCAGGGCCTGACGATCTGGCCCTAACTTCTGTTTGGGGATGGAGTGGAGACAGGAGAGCTGTGTGCATAGCGACCCCGACCTGAGCTGCCCCCGCCCCCGCCCCCGGGCTCACCCGCAGCTGCCCGCCCGGGAGTGGGGGGCGGCGCAGACCCTCCATGTCTCCCTGGGAGGCTGCGGTGCGTGGTACTCGCCCTCCTCCCACCCCCGTGACATCCCAGGGAAAGGCAGGCGAGAACGAGAAGTCTTAGGTCACCACCGTGTGAGCCCAGCTAGGACCTCAGGCAGCACCAGGACCCAGTGTGAATGACTCAGACCGAAGTGACAGCCACACTCTTGTGCCTGAGCGCCAACACCAGAGCACCTGTGGCCTCCGTCGTAACTTCCGCTGCTGGCCAGGCCTTGGTGGGCCGGGATGGTGCCCAGCTTGGTCCGGGGAGAGGCGGGTCCCTGGGGTGCTGCAGCTCTGCTGGAATGTGCAGAGATGTTCTGACCCCACAAGAGACAGAGGCCCCGACCGCAGCCCCTCAGAATGTGACCGTGTTTGCAGGGGGTGCTGTTAGGGGGTGATTAAGAACTGACGTCACTGGGGTGGCCCTGAGGACACAGACACACAGAGATGACCGTGTGAGGACACAGGGAGGGGACGGCTGTCTACATGTCTAGGACAGAGGCCTCAGGAGCAGGCAGCCCTGCCCATGCGGTGATCCCGGACCTGCAGCCTCCGGGATGTGACAGTAAGCGGGTGGCCCGAGCTGCCTACTGCGGTGGGGACACAGAAGCACCAAGAACTGACAGGAAATTACAGGTGAGGCGAATATGTCCACAGAGCCAGACGGCTGTGACCTTGAGGTTCTGACCTCGGAGGAGGGTGAATTCGGGAGCAATCTAACGCTGTGTCACCTGTGGGTTTACATGTCACCCTCTGGCGTGTGGCCTTTCTTCCGGGGGCTAGGAAGCCTGGAATCTTCAGTCAGGGTCCCCCGGGCCAGCCCTGGTGTTCGCGGTTTGACTAGTATCTGACAAGGTGAGGAGCATGTGGCCGCTGGCCCCAGACCCCGAGCCCAGACCCCGGAGGCCCTGACGGAATCGCTGTGTCCCGACCCCGCTGACGGCTCGGAGGAAGGGGAGGAGGACGAGCCGCTGACCAGCAGACCGACCACCGCGCGGGGTGGAGGTTACAGTCTTGACCCAAAGCAGCGTGACGTCACGTCGTGACATAGTTTTCAGCCCCATCGGAGGCGGGAGTGGGGGACAGCAGGGAGGAAAAGGGGACTCGTGTGACACGGGCACGGTCGTCTTCACGACACCGCGTGTCCGATGGCGGACGTGGAAGACAGTTACTTCGGGGAACTCGGGGGATTCTGGGAAGGTCGGACCGGGGTGAAAACGTCCCGCTGACCCACCCGAAGGCAGCCCGCGGGGTCTGGGCGTGACGCTCAGCTCAGACCGCTCGTCACTGAGGACCGTGTTGCGACAATGGTCTTCGTCGTGCAGAAAGTTCTTCCGACGCCCCTTCTGCAGCTGCAGGACGACCCGCCTGCGTGCGAGCCACGCACGCTCCGTGCCTCCTGCGTTCACGGGAACGCGGCTTCCCACGCGCCCTCGTTTTAATGACGACACCGTACGGGATGGATGCTCCGTCAGCGTGCACCTCGCCGCATCTCTGCAGGCCAGGCTGGCTGAGCTGCGATCGCTGAGACTCACCTCACACCGGGACCCAGGTCACACGGGAACCGAACTCACACTGGGACCCGCCGCACACAGTCAGCTCACCCGCCTGCCCTGGCAAGCTCACGGTGTGCCAGCCTGCTGCACGGCACGTGTCCTCAGCCCCACAGTGGGTCGCCAACCGCAGCCGGCCCCTCTGCGGACTGTCCTGCTCTTAGAAACCCATGGATTGGCCACCAGAGAGGAGACAGGGCCACCTGACTTCCGGAAGCCCGCCGTGCGCGAGCTCTAGGGCTGCAGAGACAAAGCACCAGAAACTGGGCTAAAACCCAGGCGTTCCTCCTCCCACCGTTCCGGGGCCAGAAGTCCAAACCGCACGCATCATGGGGCCATGCTCCGTCCGAAAGCTCTGGGGAGGCCCCTCTTGCCTCTTCCAGTCTCCGGGAGGCCTCAGTGGCCCTTGGCCTGCAGACGCGGCTCTCCGAGTTCCGCTCCCACCCTCGTGTGGCCGCCTTCCCTCTGCGTGTGTCTCTGCTCTTTTTGCGAGGCCACCGGGAACCGATTCGGACCCGCCCTCATTCGTGACGCCCTCACCTTCACCGGACCCGTCAGCACAGACGCCATTTCCAAATCAGCTCACGTTCGCAGGTACCGGAGTCAGGACTTCAATATGTGTGTCAAGAAACACAAGTCAACCCATAAAACCTGCCAGGTGCCCCGGCCGGCAGTCCGGAGTAAGCCCCCCGTCACTCCATAACCCAGACCTCGACCCGACTGGGACTGTCAGGAGGAAAAGCGACACGTGGGGGCCGCCGGAATCCGGGCCCTCTCTCTAAGAAGCGCCTTGCCCCGCAGGCTCCAGGCTCTGCCCGGGTCTGAACGCGGCTCCCCGTAGGCCCGTCTCTGGGGGCGCCCTAGGGGAGGTCCCGTCCCGTGAGCAGGTGAGGACGGTGCGTAGTAAACACATGGGTTAGGAGGTATAAATGGAGCTCCCCTTAAAGAGGATGTGGTCACTGGTTTGAGAGGACACGTCGCAGACTACGCAGGCGGAGCTGTCAGCCGGCTCTGTGCAGACAGACATTCCGATTACTGCAGAGGCCCAGGCGGGTGCACCCCAGCCAGCTGGCCTGCAGCTTCGCTCTGCACCAGCCCGGACCTCATCCTTCCGCCGAGTGCACCCACAGGACTAACGGGGTGTTTGCACCTGACGCAAGGATGGGTGACCGTCACCAGCCTCGGTGCAGGGAGGAGGAAGCCCTCGCCTGGCCCCCGCATGTCTCCAGTCGAGAGCAAACCGCACCAGAGGTCTGCGTGTTGCTTGGACGTTACACTAACCTGATATTTTGGGAACCGAAGGCGTCACCTGCATGATGGCAGTGCCTTCTGTGAAACCAAGGCTCACGGGCAGGGAAGCAGGTGGGCTCGGGGCTGACGGCCCCTCGCCTGCCTTCCCCACCCCTGCCCCCGTCTGCCTCCGTGCCTGGGTGGGGCTGGGGCTGGGGCTGTGTAGAGCGAAGCCCTTTGTAGCACGTGCAATTCACAGCCGGAGAAGCCAATTCATAAGACGAACCCCACTGCCTTAGAGCACACACACGCTGTGAGCCGAGCGAAGATGGAGAGATTTGGGTCCTTTAAAGCAAACCCACAAAGCCCCCATTTCTCTCCCATTCTAGCGAGTTCCGCTCTCTTGAGCAACTTTTCAGCTCTCTGAGAATAGCATGTTTTGAGCACAGAGACAGTAAAAATGGAAGAAGAAAATTAAATATGAAAATTTAATTAAATCCCCTTTGGATCATTCTCCTTAGAAGCGACAGAGGGGCTGCTGCCATTCAGCCACGAGCGAGATAACCTCGCGGGCTCTTTGGGGTAAGGGACGGCCGCCGAGCCGGAGGCGTGAGGCTCCCGACTCCAGGCAGGCTGTTCTGGCGAGAGCCACCTGTCACCTCCGTCACTTGCCGTTTCTCTCATCAAGTCCCGGGGACGTAGAAGGCGTCTTCTGTATTTCCTGGACGGCCTCCCAGCTTTCGTGCAGCTCACCAGATGGCCGTGGGCGGGGGCCACGGCGGCGACACTGACGGCTGAGCTCTGTGCTTTCTAGGGCTGTGTGTGGGGTGCTTTACCCTTTAAACCGGCTCCATCCGTCCCGCTCCGGGGAATGACATTCCCGGGACGAGGACACAAACGACTGGACAAGCAACAGTCAGGAGGGGCCAGAAGCCGAGCCGTCTGGTTGGACATTAGCGCGGCCCCTGCGTGTTGTCACCCGCCCAGAACCTGACTCAACCAGGAGATAGAGCTCAGGACAATTTAAAGTGTGAGTACACACACACATGCATGCGCACACATGCACATGGACATACACAAATACACGCATAGACACACACATAGACATAGGCACACAAACACGTAAACACCCCCCCGACACACATGCATAGAGACACACACAGACACTCGCGTCCACAAAAAGACACATTCACACATGTACGCACACACATACACCCATGTACACATAAAGAGGCAGAGACACACGAACGCAGACACACACAGGTATGCACACATGCACACACCTGTGCACACACACACGCACATAGTGAAATTCCATGCCCAGGAGTATTTTTGGGAAAGTGCTAGAAATACTTCCGGTTGGTGCGTTTCGACAAATTTAGAAGTCCGATGCGAGCTTTTTCCGGAACGATGCTAACTTAACGAACTCCACTTCGGAGGGAAAGGGCCCCAAGGGGGAGACAGGGGAGAGCAAAGACGCCCTGTGATGGACCGTACCGGAGCCGTCCCTGACCGGGGCCGTGGCACAGGGGCCCCGATGCCGCAATTCACGAGCTCAGCAAAGCCTTTCCCGGGGTGACTTAGGAGGAAGTGCTTTGCTAAGCAAATCACGTGGCAAAGGATTTCGGGGGCATCGTTTGAATTATTAGAAGAATCGGGTGTTTCCCGCAGTTCAGGAAGCATTGTCTGCGTACAATTAACGCGACGTTACAAATTATTGTAAACGATGGCTTCGGGGCCCTCGTCCCCCAACATTTTTGTTGAACGTCATCTTTGTTTTGTTCGTTTGAAAAAAATTATGTAACTAGATTTTTAAAAAATTCCCGAAAGTCCATTTTTCATCAAATTTGGATTGGCTTTCTTGCTTCATAGACCAACTGGAAGGGCGGTACCCCGTTTGCACCGACACCCCCCAAACTAGTGGCTCGAAACCACAGCGGTCTGAGTTGCTGTGGTTCCGTGGGCTGAGCGAGCAGCTTGGTGGCTGCGTCCTCCGGGCGCCCTCCAGAGGGGGAGCCCCGCTCAGCCGTGACAACTCCGCGTGGCCTTCCGTCCCAGGCTTCGTCCTGGCAGGTGGTCTCAGCAAGCATTTCGGGGGTGAGGTGGGAGATGCCAGGCGTCCTATGACGGTTAATTGGATGTGTCAAGTGGGCCGGGTCAGAAGTGCCCAGACAACGGGTGAAACGTGTTCCTGGGGCGCTCTGAGGTGTTTCCAGCCGAGAAGGACGGTGGGCGACAGGGAGCAGATGCCCCTCCCTGTGTGGGCGGGCCCCCCCCATCCCTGAGGACGGGAACAGACAGAAAGATGGGGGTGGGGAGCTCGCGGTCTCTGCCCAACGGACTGAGCTGGGACACTGGCCTCCTGGCGCCTGGGGCTGGAACTATGCCACCCCTCTCTTGCTTCTCGGCTTCCAGAGCAGGATGGACACCAGTAGCATTTTGGTCTCTCGCTTCTGAATTTGGAGCTACACGGGCTTTCTTGGGTCCCCAGCTTGCAGATGACAGCAGTTATTATGAGACAGCAATTATTATATGAGCCAAGTTCTCATTTTAAATGTCTCTTTCTATATCTATCTACCTATCCATCCATCTCTCTCACCCTCATCTATCTATCTATCCATCATCAATCTATCTTCTGTTTGTCTAGCTATCTATATCTGTCTATCGTCTATCTATCTATCTATCTATCATCTACTGTCTATCATCCTCTATCATCTATGTTCTTTTAGTTCGATTTCTTTGGGGAACCCTGACTGGTATCTCACTAAACTCACACACATCACTTCCACCACATTGTATGGGGACCGATGGGAGGGGAAACAGACTCCAGCTTTTGATTGGAAGAGCAGCAAAGAATTCGGGGCCCTACTTGATCTAAAAGCACCAGGCGCCTGAGTGGACTTCCTCAGCATCTTTTCCACCCGCCAGAGAAAGAGAATAGCGATAATCCCCTTCCCCCCAGAGCCAGTGGTCTCCAGTCATGGGGTTAGATGGTGAAACCCTTCACAAACACTGATTAATCCCATCACCTCCCCCTCGTGAAATATGGGGGACCCGCGTCTCTCCCTTTTAAAGAGGAGACATGAAACCAAGAGGCCAATGACTAACCCAGATGCAAGTCACCAGAGAGAGTTTGGAAGTTGAGTTTGGTTCACATGGGATGTGGAAAATTTATTACGTGTCCTAGGAAGGGAGCGAAGACACACGAGTCTTAGTCCCAAGTGAACTATTCATTGGAGGAATCAGGCGGAACCCACAGAGCTCACAAGATTTGGGGAGAAAAGGGAGTTGGGGTCTGAATTATCACGGGGGATCTAAAAGGCGGTCTAGGCGACAGCCATCTCGTGGAAGGGCCGTCTGGCTGGAAGACACGACCTAATCCTACTTAGGAAACACACACTCAGGTCAAAGTGGTCAAAGTGTCAGCAAGGTTGAAAACCGCGGATAAGGGCAGGCAGCGTTCTAGGGCTTACGGCGGCTTGGTTCAGACTCCGGGCTCTCCGTGGAGTGAGGAGCGATTTCGCAACTGGCACGGGTGCCATCGGCAGACAGACAGAGTCCCGCAGCAACTGCGGACCCTCCACTAGCTGTCCAGGCAGACGCCTCCTTCTGCGGACCAGGGGCCACGGCGAGGCCACTGCCACATCCTCCTCCAGAGTGGAGACCTTCCGTGAGTGACACGATTGTCACAGTGGAGCGAAGGTCTAGCTCAGTGTGGCTCCAGCAAAACAAGTCAATGCACTGGCTCGTGCGTCTCAAGCATCCGGGCTGCGCTGGCTCCAGGCCGGTGACATCCTCGGGACTCTGGCCACGCCCAGCTCTGTTTCCCTCTGTTCTGGGGCTGTTCTCAGGCCACCCTGTTCTCAGCGGAGGCACAATGTCTGCTGGTTCTCCAGAACGTTCTAGCTTCCTGCTAGGAAGAAGCATTTTAGTACAAGAGTGAAGAGCAGGGACACTGGCCCCAAACTGCTACTTGAAACTGTGACAGGGACAAGGAATTTGTCCTCTCTGTGCCTCAATCTCTTTATCAGTACGAGGGGATCGTGGCGGAATCTTCCACATAGCACATTGGGAGGACGAAAGGAAGGCGTGTGCCAGACACTTGGCATGCTGGCACGCTCCAGAGAGCGCCCCGTTACGGCCGGCTATTACGGTCACCGTGACACCGCTGGCTGATTAATCAGGACCAAGAGTCAGTCGGCCAGTGAGAGGTGACCGGGATCAGCCACGGAAGTCAAACACTGTCCCAGGGTAGAATGAGCATTGCCAGCTGGAAGGGTCCCCAGCAGATGCCAAGTCTGGGGGCGCCTTCGCCTCGGACATCTAGCCTCCGGGACCCTGCAATGGAAATGTGTTGTTCATAAGCCACCCAGCTGCGGGCATCCTGCTGGAGCAGCCTGAACGGACGAAGACAGAGGTAAGATGCAGAATGACCCGGAGACGGGGGTCGTGGCCAGGGTCGGGGGAGGTGCACCTTTGCCCAGGAGTGCAGGGAAAGTGGGTCTAAGGACGGCTGAACCTCAGGTGACAAAAGATGGCACCTCTAGCCTCTAGCCTCTCACCCTGACCTTCCTGCCGTTTCTCAGATGCACCAAGTTTGCGCTTCGCACCTGCCGGTCCTGCTGTCTGGGTGTCTGGGTTCCTGTGCCGCTGCATGGCTGCGTCCTTTTTGTCATTCGGGACTTGGTGACATCGAAGCGAAACCTCCCCTGACCTGCTCATCCAACTGCCTTTCCCCATTCCCCGGCACTCTGCCACCCGTGCCGCTTGATTTTTCTGTTTTATCTCACTGCTCGTGATCTGCATCTACCTTGCTGGTGGGTGGACTCCTGGTCCACTGTCCATCTGCCCCCTAGTATTTAAGTCACATGAAGATGTCTTCTCTCCTTTGACCGCTGACCCAGAGCTGAGCTCAGTCCCGTGCTGAGAACGCTCCACAGATGCGGGCTGGACAGCTCGCACGGGCCTGCTGGGGGGCACTGTTCGCGGAGGCTGGACCCAAGCAGACTTGCTTCTGATGGCTTGTGGGCGGGCAGCAACTGGACGAGTCCGGACATCAGACCACTGGTCATGTTCTCTCACTGCTGGGGACACTGCGTGAGCCGGGAGAGATAATGCTCCGAGGAGCCTGCCATTAAAAATGACAACAAAGGTCAGATCGCAGGGACGAGCATAGAGCCAGATCCCAGAGAATGTGCAGCTCAACCACCGGCCAGTCAGGAGGAAATGTGCCCCGATGCCCCACGGGACACCGAGTCGCGCTGGCAGGACCAGGGGTGTCTGCTGGTGTATATGGTGACATGAGATTACCTGTGCAAGGATTAAAAAGGACAGTCAGGACCTCATAGCTTGGTGTTCTAGTGGGCCAGGCTGCTCTAGAGTCGTCATGTGACCGAGAAGGCACCCTCGTTGGATCCTGAAGGCGAAACATAACAGAGAAGTCAGTTCTCATTGGCTCCCAGAGGGGCATGTGACTGAGAAGCCAGTTCCCATTGGCTCCTAGAGAGGGCATGGGACTGAGAAGTCAATTCTCATTGGCTCCCAGAGGGGCATGAGAATGAGAAGTCAGTTCCCATTGGCTCCCAGAGGGGCATGAGAATGAAAAGTCAGTTCTCATTGGCTCCCAGAGGGGCATGTGACTGAGAAGCCAGTTCCCATTGGTTCCCAGAGGGAGCATGTGACCGAGGGGCAGCGTGGTGCTGTCCTGGCTGTGTTTCTGATTGGGCTGAGTCTGGGTTTTGTGACATGAGACCCATGGCCGAGAGTCTGGCCCTGGAGGTGGCTGCATCTCACGTCTATAACATGACTCAATTGAGGAAGGAGGCAGCTTAAACATTCGCACACCCGATGCCAAGGGGAGCTGCCTTCGGGACACTCGCCAGCGGAAGGACCTAAATATTCTCGTTAGATTCTTCATCTTCTTCCAATTTCATGTCACAATCAAATGTCAAAAGATAAAAAAAAAAAAGGAAGCCAGTTTCTGATATTATTACTTTGAACTTTCTTGGTTATCCTCTCTGGAAGCATGACATTTATGGGGAGAAGGAACGAAATGGGAGGGGTGTAGCCCAGAGCTTACTGTTCATTGTTATCTTCAGGATTGTCTCTTTAATTCTCCCAAGGCCCCTGACACTCAGATCTGGGCTCCTCTTTTGCTGAGTGACAGACTCTGAAATTGGCGGCTCTAGGCAGCGGGCTACCTCACTCACGATTTTCCTGGTCTGACGTTCGGGAAGGGCTGAGCTGGGGGGCTCGTCGGTCCGGTGCCCAGGGCCCTGGCGTTCTGGGTGCTGCTCCATCCTCCACGGGCCTTGGGTCGCTCGCGGCCCTTCAGTGCCAGGTCATCAGCTTGATTCCACAGCGCTGGCTTCCTCCAAGCAAGACTCCAGGAGCAAGGCTTGAGCATGGCCCCGGCAGCGGCTGTTGGCTTCTTATGGCCTTGCCTTGGGAGGTAGAATATTCTTGGTGCTGCATCCGACCGGTGAGCCACCAGACCGTCCCAGGCCTGAGGACGGGAGCTAGAGCCAGGTCTCCACGAGATGTCAGCCAAGGACGGCGGCCACCCTTATTCTGCCACAGTGGAGGCCTCCTTTGGAGTGCAGGGGACAGCACCCGAGCAGGCAGCTCCCAGCGGTTCCCTCGAGACCACGGGGAAATGACCTACTCTCGTTGAGGGCAGAGGTGACACTGCCTTTCACATGCCACCTCTCAGTCACATGTCACCTCTCAGTCACATGTCACCTCTGGGAACCGATGGGGGCTGTCTTCTCAGTCACAAGCCCTGCCCATGTGCAGGAGCTATTCTCTAGTGACGAGCATAGAGAACCAATGGCACCTGTGGCCGTCTCTGTGGCCACCAGGCATTTATGAGAATGTGACAATTTTTCTGTGGCCCTGGGACAGACTGAGGATTCATCGGATAGCTCGTCCCCTGCTGCTGCTCTCGAAGTCTGTCCCAGCAGGTTGTCCCCACTGGGGCACTCTGTGCTCCCTCTGCTCAGCCCGGCTCAGGCCCTGGGCTTGACGTGGGCCCCGTGGGAGCGTCTGACCCACAGACACGGCGGAAACACCCACCAGCGTCCTGGGAGGTGGACTGCGCTCCCAGCATCACTCAGAGCTTCTGCTGCTGGCACAGCGAGGGACAGTGGGGACGCCCTGGGGCGGGGGCGGGGGTGGGGCACTGGCCTTTTTCTGACCTCAGTGAGCAGCTAACTGTTCTTCCTCTGGTCCGGGTTCTGCACCTTTAAAATGGGAAGAAAGTGATCCTGGCAAGACGTCTCAAGAGGTTTAGTTTAACATCACATCTTATCTGCCACCAGGACCTCAGCCTCATGCTGGGAGGACGAGGAGGGAAAGCCCCAGCTCGCTGTCACTCCTCGGCCATCGCCCCAGCTCGCTGTCACTCCTCGGCCATCGCCCCGTAGACTGTCCCACGACCACCGGCAGACTCAGCCCCGGGAACAGGCTGTGGGGGGCCCGGTGAGCCCCAGTGTCCCAAAGCTTAGCATAGACGCCCAGAAAGCAGGCAGGCCAAGCCAGGCCACCTGCTGCGGAGTCAGCATCCCTGCCTCTTTCCCAGGGTGGGGGCTGCCCAGGGAGGAGCCAGGGAAGCCTGGACACGGCCGTCGCTGGGTCTCGGGACCCCATGCTGTGAATCGGGCCTTCACACCACGCTGGCCGGGGTGGCCCTGGTCTGTCCAATCATGGCTTTGCGATCAATGTGCCCAGAGCCACCGGTGTGTGACAGCTTGGAAATGTCCCCAGGCAGGCAGGGCCCACCCGGCCCTTAGGGGCTCGGGGTCCAGTGGGGGAACCCAGGCAGGCGGGCGACTTAAACAGCGGGCTCAGTGCTATGAGGGGCCAGAGTGCAGGGCCTCTCAGCACGAAGGACACGTCCAGTCCCGAGGACTTGGTGGGGGGCAGGGGGGACGACATCTAACAGAGCCCCCAGTGAGTAAAGAGGCTTTGGGGGGCACATCCCGCCATGGCTCAGCTGAGGCCCGGCGTCTTGGGGATGATGTCTGCTCAGGGGAGGAGCAGTGGCTGGGGCGTCTGGAGCACAGAGCACGGGGTAGGCGGGCAGGTGGGGACGCGGACGGAGACAACTCTGGGGGTGGCTCTAAGCCAGGAACTAGGGCACCGAGGCCCAAGCCGGTCTACGCTGGTCATCGGCCAGGTGGCCTGACCACACTTCTACTGCATTCAATGGGGCCCGTGTGTGCGGCCCCTCCACGCCCGTTACACGGCTGGGCCCGCAGAGGCTGCTCCTGGCCCGCCCGCCGGGTGTGCTCGGGTGGGTGCAAGGGAATCAACTTCCAGATGGCCCATTGTAAGGGTGTCAGGGGGGGGGGGACAAGCCCATGTGTCAGCTCCCCCATCGCTGCCCGCCCGCCTTATGACAAATGTCAGGCTCCTTCTCCAACAATGCGAGGTGTGGGACGGGGGCGTGGCACGGGGGCGTGGCACGGGGGCGTGGCACGGGGGCGTGGGAGGAGGGGCGTGGCACGGGGGCGTGGGAGGAGGGGCGTGGCACGGGGGCGTGGCACCACATGCTCCCTGGACCCCAGCGGCTCTTTCTCAGGCCCCTCCCCTTTTTCTTCTTCAAATCTGATCCCTCGGAGCCCCGAGTTCTCCCCGCTCTGCCCAGGGCCGTTTCCCCGCAGGCTCGGCCTCGGCCCTTCAGGTCAGCTCAGCTGACTCATCTCGAGCTTAGTTTCTATGTTAACACAACAATGGACCCGGGAGGCCTGTGACAGGGTCACCAGGGGCCCTCACCCAGACACGACCTCTCCTGAGCTCGGAAAGCTGCAGCCTGATATAAGTACAAAATCAAAGCCATTGGCCTTTAAGAAAAGTCAGAATCGACTTATAAATGAGGCCCCGGCTTGGGCGAAAGTGTTCCCCAGAACGAACGCATCATGTGGCTGCGTCGATTGAAAGAAAGGCAGACATTCAGTAGAAGCTGGGAGGACGCAGAGGCTCCTCCTGAGTGGGTTTTCCAGAATTAACCATCCCGTCCTCATGGTTCCCCAGAGCGTGGAGCGAGCTCGCGTTTGGGGCTGCCTCAGGCCCAGACCCGCCCGTGAGCCCGGAGGGGCGGGAGCAGGAAGCACGGCCTTCCCTCCGGAGCCGGATCCTGCGTTCCCAGAGTCCCGCAGGGCTCGGGAAGCGGGTCGGGTCTGGCCACAGCTCCTGGAGGGCCTGCACGTGGATCCGGGCTGGCGGGTGGCATAAAGAGCGGGCCCAGGACTGGCACCCGATCGGGCACTGTGCCCGTGTGACAGACATGCGGGGTCCCTCGGGCCTCGGCTTTCCCCGTGGGAACAACCCTGCGCTCGCTTCCCACCCGCGTCCCACGTGCCACGACGTCTTCCGTGTCTTTAAGACGGAAGGACACGACGCCACGTGTGAAAGGACAGACACAGATGTCGAAGGCTCCGGGGAGAGACCGGGCCGGGTGCGTCCTCGGACCAGGCGGCCCGGCCATCCTGCATCTTGAGACAGAAGGACAGGACCCGCCACCTTCCCCCTCGGCGAAGCCACTTTGCAGAGTCCCCTGAGAAGCAGAAGGCTGAGGAAGGCTGGTATTTAGACCTTCTGGAGTGGGAGAGAGGGTTGTTATGGCAACAAATTGCTCTGACTCTCTGAAGAGACTCAGCCCCAGCAAAGCAAGTGGGGGCGGGGTGGGGGAAAAGGAGGGGTGCTTTAGGCCAATATTTCAGAAAAGCTCTCACCAGACAGGAATTGCACATTTGCATTTTGGCCGGGACCGGCTGACGGGTCAGAAAAGAGGCAGGGACGTGGCATTCACAGCAACACCTTGTAGGGTGCCGGGGCGGGGGCGGGGGGTTGCCCCTAGGCTCATGCAGGCACCTGAGTGTCCTGCCCTCCTGGGAAGTTCCCGGAGGGGAGGGCAGGGGTGGAGGAGGCAGAGGTATGCAGGGGTCAGAGCCAGGCGCCATCTCCATCCGATCCCACGTGGCTCTGTACCTCCCCAGCTGCGTGGGAAAGAGCCTGGGGGGTCCCCCCGCCCTCCCCGTGGCTCAGCGAGGGCACCGAGCCAGTGGCCGGCTCGGCATGATACTGGTTCTGGGGCTCAGAGAAGGCTCTGGAACTAGATGGCTGCAGCTGGTGGCTGCACGACATCACGGACGTGCACAGGCCACGGAATTCGTACATTTTAAATATGGTTCATTTCCTGTCGTGTGAGTTGCGCCTTTAAAAAGAAAGAAAACTCACAGCCCTGGCACTTGCCGCCACGCTGGGCAGCTGGGGGCGGGCAGACCCCCCGCCCCGCTGGCCTTGCAGCCCCGGAGCCTGTCCCCCACCGCAGGACACTGCCCTCCCCCTTGGGCCTCATGTCGGGCCGTGTCCTTAAGACCACCCGCGTCTCTGAGTCAGTCTCTGAGTCTTGAACAGCACCTCACAGTGCCAGCCTCGCGGTGCCGAATGTTTTAACGGCCCGACTCACTAATCCTCCGGGCCATCTCCATTCTCCAGGTTAGGTGACAGCCGGGAGCTGACATCGGGGAAGGAGGTGGCATTTGCTGACCTCCAGAGTCTGTCCAATGCGTTCCCTGCACAATATAATGAGGCCACCAGACCCAAAGCGAATCGCAGCCGGTCCCCTGTGGCCACAGCAGCAAGGGGCAGCTCACGCAGCACGACGTCCTTCCCGATGGCACAGCACGCACTCGGGGCACAGACCCTGCTTCCTGGCCGTGTCCGGTCTTGGCCCTGGCCGGGCCTGGGCAGAGGGGGCGTAGGTGCAGACAGGCCCGGACACTAGGGCAGCCTTGGGCAGATCCCCCAGCACCCTGACCCTGGGGCAAAGGCCTGCGGGTGCTCGACCGCCTCCCAGCATCCGGGGAACAGAGAAAGGAGACGGGAAAGGGGAGCACGCAGCCAAGGGGGGGACGAGGGGGGCAGGGAGGCCAGACAGAGCAAAAGGAAGGACGTGGCCTCGGTGGACGTCGCAGGACGGCGCAGCCGACGCGGGCCCACCTGTGAGGCCGCCGCAGACGCCCGCCAGCCCCGCCGCGTCTCCTCGTCCTCGTCCGCTTCGTAACCACTGTGCAGTCAGTGTCCCTCCACTCCGCCACGTCGTCCAGGGAGGGCCTTCCTCCCGGTCCCAGGTGCTGGAGACCCAGCCTTGCCCGCTCCCGCTAGCTGTCTGACGAAGAAGGCAGGCCTACGAGTGTCCGTGACAAAGTGCCACAACTGGGGGACTTCACACAACAGAAATTTATTGTCTGCACTTCCGGAGGCCAGCAGTCTGAGATCCAGGTGTCGCCGGGATCGGTTCCTTCTGCAGATTCTGTCTGGAGGATCGGGAGGGGTGGGCGGGGCACAGGAGGGAGGAGGGGGAGGCCATGCCGGTTCCTCAGTCGGCATGTGGGACAGAGCCTCGGAGGCGGGAGCCTGGACGCGTGAGTCCCGAATGCAGAGGGAACTGCCCGCCCGTGGGTGGTGAACACGAGAGGGGTCGGCGGAGGGCCCAGCTCGGACAGGCCGCCGAGGAAGCTTTGAGAATCTCGCCTTCTTCCTCTGGACTGGAGCTTCTGGACGCCCCACCCAGCCCAGCCCTCCGGGGCTCCCCCGGACTCCCAGCTCTTAGCCAAGTGCATGTTTGTAGGTTAACCCCTGGCGCTGCCCGCCAGCCTGCCCCCCACCCCCCCCCCCAGCTCCCAGGAACACAACGGGGACAGAAACCGGTAAGAGGTCAGCAACGTGAAGTCCAGGCCACCACGGCCTGTCTCGGGTTGGGGTAAGCATTCCACCCTGGCAGTTAAACAGCCTTCAACATCTCGGTCCGTCGGGACCCGGGGGCAGGGAGGGCCCAGCCCCTGGGGACACCTGCCTGCCGGCTAAACGAGGACTTTGCCGACTGAAACAGATGAGGAAAGCCACCAGCTGGCAGCCAGAGAACATGCCAGAAGCAGCCCAGCTGCCCCGAGACCTTTTCCTTTTATCTCCCCGCAAAGATCCGTTCACGCTCATTGATCAAAAGAAACACAGCAACGAGTTAGAAAAATCCAATAACGGGAGAGCGGCAGCCTGCAAATGAATCCTCGTCCACTTCCTGTCTCGGGCGCCGGCAGCATCATCGGTTATTCCTGGGGGACGGGACTTCGGCAAGAAGAACACGGGCGGGGGCGGCTGGCAAGTGGCCCGAAGCCAGCTCAGTGAGCGCTGGACATGCCCGTCTGGCTCGGGGCCCCTGGCAGCCTCTGTCCCCTCCTCACGTTCAGCTCCCGGGGGAGCTGCCTGCTGAGGCTCCTGGGGTCTCATTCATGCCACCCGCCAGCCAGTGGCTGGGTGACCGGGTACCGGGGCTGGGCGGCTGTGCTGCCTCCAGCAGCAGGAGCACCAAGCGTGTGAAGCGTGCCCCGGGTGCTCCCAGCCGCCTGCCTATCCCCAACCCTCCGCCCCGTGCTGGTCACAATCTCGTTGGGGTTCTGTCTTTCCCATGGGCCCTGAGCTCTGCTGGCCCCAAGCCAGAGCGAGCACAAAGAACGCGAAACATATCCCCCTGCCGGCTTCTCCTGGAAACCGACTGACCACAGCAGGACACTTGCTGGTGGGGCCCCGCTCATTTCCACCTGCTTGTCCAGCGTCCCCTTGAGGTCCCTGCGTGTCCCGCTCACGCTTCCCGCCTCTGGAATAGGAACACTCTCTCGCTTGATCGAGATGCTCGGGATTTCTGAGAGCGCGTCTGTCCCCACTGCAAGACGCTTTCTCCTGCATGAGCGTCTTCCCGTCCACTTCTGGATTTGTTTTTATCTGACAAAACAAAAGCAAAAGCCGGGTAGACGGGCCAGAGGGGGAGCAAGGTCACCCAGGAAGGTGGACTGGGTCAGAGGCGGGGTGGGAAAGAACAGAGCACGCCCGCACCCCCAGACCTCAGGAACGACTCTGGGTGTCCTCGCATGTCTGAGGTGTCCAGGCTGGTGTTGGCTCTTTGGGGGAGCTTAGACCTCGGCTCTGGGTGCGGACGGAGCCAACCTGAGCCATTCACCTCTGGCCAGGTGGCCAGGGACATGTGCCCTACATGGGCTTATTCAGATGGCCAATAAGTGACATTTTCTGTGATTTGTCCCCCTGCACCACAGTCTGCTGACCTGCAGGTGACGATCATGAGAAATGCCAGCTCTGAGACAGGCCCGTGCACGTCTGAGAGGCTGTCTGCCCCAACCCTTTGTAGGCGGAGCAGGTGGAGCTGGGATCTCATGCGAGAACACCCAGAGTCCGGGTGGCGTGGGGCGCACGGGCCCAGCCAAGGTCAGAGGTCAGTGGTTGCACCCCATGGCATGCCTGCTGCAGCCCCCCCCTTCTCTGGCCCAGGCTCTGAAACCCCAGAGGCTGGCGATTGCCCTCCTCCCCCTTCACGCCCCAGCAACTCACATCTACACCCAAAGCGGGGCAAATGTCTCCCTGGACGTCTCTTCGGAGGCTGGCACCGGGGCCCGGGCGGGGCCATAGAGCCCCCCAAACACCCTGTGTGCACCCCTCCTCGCCACCTCGTCCCACTGCCCTTCAGGACCCAGAGGTGGTGGATGTGACACCGAGACGAACGAGTCCGGTGGTTCCTTTCCCTCTGCCCGGCTAGCGGGTGAGATTATCTCGGATCCGAGGACGGGGTGGCTGGGTGGGGGGCGGGAGGGGCGCGCTGTCCTTCGTGCGCCCTCCGCTGTTCGGAATCCGCAGCTCGCCTCCCACTCCTGTGCCCACCTTGCCCTTTCGCAGCCTCCTGGGCTAAAGCGAATCTTTCCCGCCCCCGCCGTTAGATCGGACGCTCCTTTCCCCACGTTTCTGCAGATTTTCAAGAAAGAACAGATGTCCTTGTGCAAAGCCCTGCCTTCCTTTCCCATCGACCCCCGGGCTCCTTGAGCGGATGTGGCCCTGGGCTTCAGTCACCTTTGCCTCCATTCAGCTCTTAGCCGAATGCTTTACGGTGGGGGGAAGGGCGGGAGGGGCGCGTGGGGGAGGAGATTGGAGAAACAGCCCACAAAAACACAAACAAACCAGAAATGCACGGATTGGTAGACGTGCCCAGACAGAACCAATGCGGGCCCACTGCATCCGCGTGTGTGTGAGCGTGTAAGTGTGTGTACGTAGATGTGTGTATGTGTGATATACACGTAGTGTCTATTGTGAGGTAGGGACTATAATGAGGAGGTGCTCTGTATCACTGTGAGTTCATAAAATGATGGCGTTCACGTGCTCGAGGCTCCTAAGTGCCGTCTGAACGCGCCGAGTGAATGACAGCGGATCTCGGTATTGGGCCCGGGTGCCGGGGAGCCAACGACACACACCCTGCGGGCGAGCGGCGAGGCCGCCTCTGCCCTGTCGATTTCCTGTCGCTGATGGATCGCTCTGGGAGCTGCAGGGCTGATAAACTGCTGGGACTTGTCACTCACCAGGCCCAGGAGGGGCACCTGCTTGGAAGCAAGGAGAATGTAAAACGCTTGAAAAGCCATCTCGACAATGAGCAGGCGAGGTTCTTCCTCAGTGAGGCTCCCCACCCCCAACGGGGGGGTCCGCTGCTTCCCGCGTCCCCTCAGTGACAAAGGGGAGAACAGAGGGCACATCTGCTTGGGCTCAGACAGCGTCCGCCGCCGTCAGCCTGCACGCTTCGCCCGACAGCAGGATCGCTTCCCGCCTCCGGTCATTCGGAATTCTGGGCACTGCAGTGGACGCACACGCACGCACGTGCACGCACACACACGTACACATGTGCGCGCACACAAGTGCAATGCACATACACGTGCGCAAGCAACACATGCACACACATGCACACACGTGCACGCATGTGCACACACGCGCACACGCGCATGTGCACACGTGCTCCCGCGGGAGACGTGGGACGTGTGGCGAGTACAAAGCCTTCTAAGACAGGACTGAACGAGCAAAGAGGGCCCAGGGAAGAAGCGTCTCGGCCGGCGTCCTTCCCATGTGCCGAAGCGAGGGGCAGACGTGCCGGACTCGGGGAAGTCAGCGTGTCCTCCGCAAAGCTGTCCGAAACCCACGTGGCTCGGGGTCCCATTCCCCCCGCTGAGATGGTCTCCCCTTCTCACCAAACGCGTCCTGTTCTCATCCTGGAGACTCGTCAGCCGCTGTGCCACTTTCTGTCTCGGCCTTCGTGGTTACAGATGAATTGCTTCTGCTTTGGGGGTGATCGCACTAACTCGTGCACCCCATTCCACATCACCTGGAGCCCGCGGCCTGGCCCCTGGGCTAAGGTTGGCGCACTGAATCCCAACCTGCACCTGGAGACATGTGTGCACGTTCGAGTCACCTCGATCCCATTTCTACCCCCACTGGTGTGCTTCAGGTCTGTCTGGCTCTGAGGGCCCGGAGTCCACACAGACCCCACGGGTCAGGGGCTCAACCATCATGAGCATGCGCCGCTTCGGACCAGCCACGCTTTGGGGGGCCCAGGCTGGCCGTACATCTGGCCAACTGTCTACAAGTTCGAGGGCTCCCAGAAAGCCCTCAGGTTACGTAACCTACTGCAGTGGCTGGCAGAGCCAAAGGGAACACTATGCGTGATTATAGTTTTACCATAAAGGATACAACTCGGGAACGGTCAAATGAAGAGGTGCCGAGGAAGAGGCCTGAGGAGTCTCAAGCACTGGGCTTCCATGCCCTCCCTCTGCGGGATCCAGACACGTCACCTCCTGGCACGTCGAGGTGTTCGGCAAACGTGAGGCTGAGCCCAGCCACGGTGTCCAGCGGTTTTGTGGGGGTTTCCTCATGTGCACATTCTCGATGGAATCATTGGCCACGCGGCTGATCTTCAGACCTCCCCCCATCCCTGGAAGTTGGGCTGATGTCACCTGATTCAAGTCCTCGGTCCTCTAATCACGTGATCGGCCCCCAGGCAGCGCCATCTCAGCTCTGTAGTGCAAACTCAGGTGTGATACCAGAGGCTCCTGCATAACAGAGACTCTCTGGATAACGGGGTGGGGGGGATGGGGTGGGGGGTGGGATGGGGGGTGGTGGTGGTGAGTGGGTAGGATTCTAGGCGTTTAGTCCTCCTCCTGGAGGGCCAGTCAAAATCTTTGCTTTACCGCCCCATGTTAGAAATTTGACTAAAGAGAAAAATCATCCGAAATCACTGAATGTGGAAACAGCTTTTGAAAACAGCACGTGGAACATAGATCTTGGCTGCACTGAATCAGACCAATTTTGCAACCAGCCTGAGTCCGTCTCTTAACAGCAGAACTGAATACACTTGACAAGTTACTCTCTTTAAATCGTCGCCCCGACAAGTAGGGCAGAGCTCCACAGTCCCTTTACCAGCCGGAGGGACTCCCTTCGGTGACCTGAATTCCTCCGGGCCATTTATTTTTAGGACTGCCACTTCCGCTGGTCTAAGGATGGAGGTTGAGCGGGAATCCTTTCCCAAGAGAATCTCGTGAAGTTTGGTGACTATCTGCAGGATCTGATATAACGGAATATTTAAGGAAGCCGTAGCTACCACAACCGTGGCAAAGACACTCAGAGGGAATGTGCTGGAAACAGTCACACTTTGCTGCCTCTTTAAACGTTTGCGTATCCCGCGGAAGCCCCACGCCCGCGGCGGCGTTGACGGTTCCTACTCTTTGGCCTTTTCCCAAACCTATGACGGTGTTTCTCAGAGTTACAAAGCAGAGCCCAGGAGAAGCCGTGACCTCCGGGAACATAAAAGCGTGTTAAAACCATCCAGAACATACGGATGAGCTTGACGAGCGAGGTCAACAGTCAGGACGAACTTGAAGTCAAGCCCTCGCTGGCCGGGACGGCCCCTTCTGTCCCCGGAGCGCGCCCGCAGGCCCCTGGGGCTCAAACGCCACGTCATCGGGCCTCGGCGGACACCTCGCCCGCACGCCACCCCGGCAGGAAGCTCTATGCCACCTTCTTCTGCTTCGAGGCGTCGCGGCCACTTGGCATCGAGCCCGTTTCCTCTCCCTCAGGTGTCGTCAGCCTCCTGTGTGCTGACGCGAGCCCCACGCAGCTAATGTACCCATGTGCTCACGAGGGACAAAAAACTCGTTCTTTCCCTCTCCTCTGTGGGGAAAAAGCCGCTTCGTTCCTGCTGTGTGCTTCTTCCCCGGGGGCCTTTCTCTACGCTCACACAGACCGTCACACTTCTGTGCGACACCGGCTGGGTGTCCCACGCTTTAACTCCATTGTGACCCTATGATGACAGAGAGAGCGTCAGGCTGCTTAGGCGAAGGGTGTGGTTCTACAAGACTGTCCGCCCCGTCCCCCAGTTCAGGGGCCAGCTCAAACCCAGTTGTCACCTGTGCTCGGGTTGGGTCGGTTTGCTGCGGCGGCTCACGGAACTCGGAGAAACACTCACGTACACTCGCCAGGGTATTAAAAGGCGTGATAAAGGAGGCAGGTGACCAGTCAGATGGAGGGATACAGAGCACGAGGTCTGGGAGCACCCCGAGCTCAAGAGCTTCTGCCTCATGGAGTTGGGGTGTGTCACCTTCCCGGTGTGGCTGTGTCACCCCCCGGAAACTCTCCAGACCCCGTCCTTTTGGGTTTCTACAGAGACCTCATTCCTTACACAGCATGATTGATGAACTCACTGGCTGCTGGTGACCGAGTCAGCCCCTGGCCACTCTCCTCTCCTGGGGACTGCAGTGGGACAGAAAGTCTCAGCTCTCTGATCGCTTGGTTGGCTCCAGTCCCATCCAGCCCCACCCTTAGGCATGGTCCAAAAGTGGCCTCACTGTCATGACAAAGGACACCTTTGTGACTCTCACTCAGGAAATGCCCAGGGTTTTAGGGGCAGACACGGGGATGAGGACCAAACTGCTATGTCATCAAGCACCACATCACAGACCCGCTCAGAGAACATGTCAGTGCCTGCGGGACAAACATGCCCTGAGCGTCCGCTCCAGGACAGGCCGTGTGCAGAGACAGGAGGGTGACTTTCTGTGCCGTCCAGGAAGGAATTCTTAAATCAGGCCCCCCTTCGAAAACAGGCGTGTAAGTCCCCTTCCATCCTTGACGCTCCGAGAGCCCACGTCAAGGGCCTTGGACTTAGTTTTAAGAGCACAGGAGTGCGGGGGAGGGGGGCTGGGCTCACTTCATTACTTCATTGATTTCTTCACTGCACCCAGACCAGGGAGATCCCAGATGTCACCCAGGGAGACGGGAGAAATGCTTGGAGAAAGCTCCGCATCTGGGGTTGCGACGCAGAATGCAGAACACCGTAAGTTAGGTTCCCAGACGCCTTCGCTACGACACGCTTTGCTCCCCGCCTTTGTAACCGCCGTGGAGCAGACGGACGCCAGCGCTTCACTCTCCAGGGTTACGAAAGCCCTTGAGCTCTACGGGGCAGCAGCGAGGTGCAGAGATCGTGCGCGGGGAGCGGAGACCCCGCGCTTCTCGGTGGCCGAGTGGGGAGCTCTGCGTTCAGGATGCTCGCGGCCAGCACAGCTGGGGGCTCCGCGGTGGAGACTCTGCAGCCAGACCCGGGCTCTGAACTCGGCCCAGCCCCACGCCCGTAGCGTGCCGTGTCGGGCAGGCTGCTTCCCCGTGCCGTGCCTCAGCCGCTCCGTCTGGAAATTATTATGCTTGCCTCATATATGTAATGTATCTTGCAGCATGGAGAGATATATATAGTATATATATATATATATATATATATATATATAAAGTTAACTTACGCAAAGCACCGAGAGCGAACCCAGCACTACATACGGGTTGTGGAGTTGAAGAGATCGTCTCGGGGGACCGGGGCGGACCCAGCACCTGCCCTGACCCTCCATCTTTACCTGAGACGTCTTCAGGGGAAAACACACACAAAGGATGAGGTGAAGCGAAGCACCTGGGCCGTGTTCTGCAGCCGAGCCTGGGGCCCAGGCCTCCCCAGCCTGGCGATCAGGCTGAGCGTGGAGGGGCATCTCTCTCCTTAAGCTACATTGTTCCGACGGCTCTAAACTCCAGCAGATATGACACCACGTGCCCCAGGACACGCCGAGGTCGTCACCTCCTCGGACAGGTCTCACTCCCAGAAGGACTTTACCCTTGACCGTTATTTACTCAAAACAATGCCTTTTCTCCCCAGAATTTAATTTAATTTAACAAACAAACCCACCAAGCACGGGCAGGCGGTGCCGGGATAAGGAAGGCGACGTGTTGCTGTTTCTCGGCGTCTCCTCCAAAACCCCCTGCGGGCCCCAGACCCGAGTGTGCGATTCCAGACTCGGCTCCCTCCCCGTGAGAGCATGGCCGCTCGCGCCCATCCGCCCCCGTGTTCCCATCTTCTAGAGCCATTCCAGGCCCAAGGTGGATACACGGGACCTACTGTCCGGTAAGACGAGGCCTGGGTCCCCTGCCCCACCCACCTGGGGTCACCCTCCAGAGTGCCGCCCCACATGTGTCCAGAACGCCGGGCTGGTCCGAGACCTCCCCTGTGACCCCCGCTCCACGCACCCAGTCCCTCTGCTGAGTTCTTGGATCCCCCTCCGACCCCTCAGACACCTTCCCCGCCACCACCGCCCGACTACAAGCCCGCTGTCCCTCACCGGGGTGGCTCCAAGGTCCCCTCATTGCTTTCCTGATACCTGACCTGGCCTTCTCCCAAAGCAACTAGGGTTTTTCTTGCAAATCTAGTCAGTGGTCCCCTCCCACGGTGGGATCCAAAGGAGTCACAAATGACAGTCTCTTCCCCGGCCAGGTTCAGACACAATTCTGGGGCAGACGAAGGGGTCGGGCAGGTGGAGACCAAAACACCAGCCTCCTCTGGCATGGACACGATGGTGACCGTAGCTCAGGTGACGGGCAGCCGCAGGGTCCCCACGGGGCCTCCGGGATCCGATGACTTTCCTCCCAGTCACAGGGGCCTGAACATCTCGGGGCTCCCACCTGGGGGCAGAATCTGCCGTCCCACAATGTGGGGCATCTCAGTCAGCTCGGCTGTCACAACCAGGACCCCAGACCGGGTGGCTGACCACTGGCATTTGTCTGGAGGCTGAAACGTCCCAGACCAAGGGGCCGGCAGGAGGGGCTCCTGGCCAGGGCCCTCGTCCCAGCTCGCAGACGGCCACCTTGCTGTGGCCTCACGTGGCACAGAGCTCTGGTCTCTTTCTCATAAGGACGCCAGTCCCATCCTGGGGCCCACCCTCGTGACATGAGATGGCCCGCCGCCCAACACCAACACATCATGAGAACTTGGGGGACGCAGTTCAGTCCACAGCAGGAGGCCGCGGAATCGTGCGAAGGGGGGACCCGCCCACAAATAGGAGTGGACGCGGGAAGAGGGACGGAGCGTCCGCCCAGCACCCCACCGCCATCTTAAATTCATCCGACGACAAAACCAGCCCCGTCCCATCTCGCGTCCCATCACCTCCTCGTGCTCACCGTGCCCCCCCCAACGCAGGGCCTTTGCACGTGCTCTGGTCCCGCCCGGAGCCCCCTCTGTGCCCTCTCGCCCTGCAGGCTTCAGCACAGCCGCACCTTCCCCTGGCGCCCAGCCGACTGGGTGACCGTCAGCGCGCCCCGCCGTGCGAAGCCCGTCCCCCATCCCCCGTGGCACCTGCATTCTCGGCCGGGAGCCCCGTTCTCTGCTGTGATCACTGGGTGCCTCCTCCACCCCTGGACCCCGAACACCGCGGACACCGAGTGGGGCTCGTTTGCTTAGTTTGGCTCTGCTCCTCGTCGTCCCCCTGGGACCGACACAGAACGGATGCCCAGTGTATAACCCTCTGAGGACCCGTGGGCCGGTGGGCAAAACTGACCTGCACACAGCCCGATGAGGCGCCGCGGGCCAGGTCCCAGGGGAATACAGCAGGGCTCCTGCTGGAGATGATGCCATCGCTTCTACTGATGATGACGTCTCGTTCTGGGGCTGGAACCGATGGCTCGGGACTGGTGGATGGGGGGTTGTTTCTCCCCAAAAGCATGCACGAGCCCCCACACCAGCTTCCCGTCTGTGAAACCCACCCCACTCCCCATCCGTCTGCAGACCTGAAGCGTTTACCTGGAACAGTGCTTGGTGTCACCTCCCAGTGGGAAGAACTCACTGTACGGTGACCCTTTCGGAAAATCTGTAGCATTTCAAACACGTTCGGTCTCAGCGCTGGTTCCCGGAAGCCTCTGTCATTGTCACCTCGTATAAAGACGGCCCGCTCTTCTTTGCCTTTGATGCACTGCTCTGTGTGATAAAACGTTGCCTCAAGGTCATTTTAATTCCTTCGTAACAGCCTCCTAATAAAGCTTGGCTAAAGAGACTGAGAAATCTAAGTGCTATCTATCCATCGATGCCCTCAAAAGCGTGGGCTCCCAGTAGGTCCAAGTCCTAAGGACACCCAAGGGCCCAGACCCCGGTTCCCGACACTCTTCCCCACTGAGGGGAGCCAGGGCCCCTCGGAAAAGCGTCCGACGGTGAGTCCGGGGCAGGGGATGGGCGGGGGTGCCCATGCTGTGCCCAAGAGCAAGGCAGTTTCAGTGCTCAGAGGACACAGGACCAGCCTGGGGGTTCCCACCGGCCAAACGCAGGAAACGTGCGTGTCAGGGATGAACAGCGACGGTGCCGGACTCTAAGACATTGAGCTTCAGAGTCCAGAGTGCTAACCGTTACACCGCAGAACCTGAGACACTGAGGTTCAGAACCTCACGGGGCCCAAGTTGGGGGAGGGGCGGTGGACAAACAGCCTCCTACGGAGAAAGACGGCCGGTCGGTCATGGGCTGGAGCGATGGCGGGACGAGACCGTGGCTGTTTCGCAGCTGCTGTGGCATCGCCCATGAGAGCGAGGGCCATTTTTTTTTAATATTTTAAAAAATTTTCCAATTACAATTGACACACAATATCATCTTAGCCTTAGATGTATAACATAGTGATTTGGGGTTTCTGTGATTGACGAGGTGACCCCCCGACGAGCCTAGTGCCCCCAACGCCACGCAGCTCTCCGTCTTCGTGACTGTATTTGTAACTGGCAACTTGCACATCTCCGTCCCGAGGGCCCTCGTTAAATGCTGAGGCTCCGGGTGAGGTTGCTGGCGGACAGGGTGTTTGTCCTCACGAAGCGTCCTCCCACGGTCACCACGGTCACCAGTGGAAGAGCCCATGCGATGGAGGAAGCCGGTGGCACCGTTTTAACCAACAATGAGACAAACCCACATCGTGCGCACTGAGGGGTCCTGGGCATCTGGACGAAGACGCCTAACCTGACTTTAACTCCGAGGAGACGGGCAGAAAAGTCCCAGGTGTGGGACATGCCATGAAGCAGCTGTCCTGGACACTTCCAAACGTCAATCATAAAAGCAAATACCACCCTGAGATGGCCCTTCACACCAATTACGATGGTTATTCTGAACAAAAGAACGAAAAAATGGCAGAGAGAAAACAGGAGTCGGCGAGAGCGTGGAGAAGCAGAGGCCCGCGCCGCCGGCGGGCACGGGAACGGCGCCCAGGTGGAAGGCGGCTCGGCGGTTCCTCAGAAAACTGAGCGTGGGACCCCAAAAGCAGGGCCCTAGACAGACGCTGGGCGACCCATGTTTACAGAACGTTCTTCGCAATAACCGAAAGGGGGACGCGACCCGTGTCCGTGGCAGACGGCTGGCAGACACGCCGCGGCCCACAGGGTGGAACGTCACTCGGCCTTGCAAAGGAGGACACTCTGACACGGGCCTTGAGGACGCGGTGCCGACTGAAATGAGCCAGACGCAGAAAGACGATTGCCACGTGGTCCCACGTGCCGGAGGTCCCTGGAGGAGGCCGATGCACGGTGACAGGAAGCGGGAGGCTGGGTGCCAGCACCCGGGGCCGGGGCGGGGGCGGGGCAAGCGTGTCATGGGACCGGGTTTGAGTCTGGAGGCACCGAAAAAGTCCTGGAGACCACGGGGGTGACGGCCACACGACGGCGTGACTGGATTCGGTGCCACCGAACGCATACTTGCGAAGAATTAAAATGGTGAATTTCACAGCGTTACGTACATGTTACTCGAATAGAAGAATAGCTAATAAAGCAAAGGAACGCCTCTAGACGAAATTAGCACAAACGGACATGTCGCCTGAATGCGCCGTGTGATACTTGGTCAGACTCTGGGTTTCAAAAATAGGCCGGAAAGAACATTAAGAAACCACTGAGAAAACTTAAATTAGAGCCTCATCTAAGGTTAATATGTCTATATTTATGTAAAAACTAAAAAATAAATGAAGACCATTGTAGGCCTGGAGCGGGGCAGACATTCTGGCAGAGACGGCGCATGGCATCTGAGCGGGTGACGTTTGCCCACGTGTGAGTGACTCTTCCCTTGATTTTCGGCGCTGTCGACCTGCGGGTTCGGAGGTGGGAACCGCCCTGCTCACTGCCCAGGCCCCCTTGGGGATGTGGGGCGGAGGGTGGTCCGCCGGCGCGGGGCCGGGGTCCTCGCTCGGGGAGCCTCAGTTTCCCCTGGGGGTTCCACGGCTGACGTCTGCTACCGCAGTGCGCGGCGCTGCCCCGCGCTGGCGCCCCGCTTCCTCCTGGGGTGGGCAGGGTTTCCCTGTACCCTCCACACCGCTGTCCAGCACCCACTCCCCGGCTGGTGGGGCCGAGTGCAAAATGAAAAGTCAGGCCCCTGGCGAGGACCCATGGAGAGCTCGAGGCGGCGACAGCCGAGCATCAGCCGAGAGCAGGCTCGGCCCTTCCCGGCGCGGGACCCCGAAGCCTGAGGGCCTCTGAGGGAAACCCCCAAACTCTGTGGCACGAGTCGTGGCGTTTCCTCAGACCCCACGAGCTGCATAGCACATGGAGCCCCAGGAGGGAGAAGCACCAGCTCCAATGTCTCTCCACCTCCCTGACCTTCAGCATTGGAAATGTGATAAAGAAAACGAAGTGACAAGTGACAGGAGGTGGAGGAAAGCTACTTGTCCCCTCACAGCTGCTGCTCAGGGACCCTCAGGACCTCACGGAAGAAACGGCAGCTGACCTTCTGCCCCTGACGGCAGCACAAGTGCCCACGAGCGAAATGAGAACCGCCCAGAAGGCCGCCCGCCCCCCGCCGGGCGCCTCGTCACATCTGGAGCGCTGTCACCCTCAGCAGCGTCCCCAGCGGGAAAGCGCGTCCTCACGGAGAAGGCGTGGTACTGGGGGCGGCTGGTGGGGCTGACGCAGGGAGCTGACGACGGCCTTTGCTGCGGTCTGCGTGTCACGGATGTGCAGAGCCCCGTCCCCACCTCCCAGCGTCCGCTCTGCCCTGGACCCGAGGACACGTGCACCTCCCGCCCCCCACTCCGGACTTGCACGTGCCCTCGGACACCCGAATCTGAGGATGCTTGAGTCTCTTCGACAAAGTGGCATGGCATTTGCCTAAAACGCACGCGCAGCCTCCTGAATGCTTTATGTTTTATTTTTATTTTTTTTTAGTCCCCGAGTCTTTTTATTCCAAGTCCTGAAGCCCAGCTGTACCCGGAGCGACGTGAATATGTCGTCGAGCATGGAGGAGGCAGAGGCCAGGCTGTCCCAGCTCCCTGAATGCTTTAAATCGTAAGTCATCGCGTCTAGATTACTCACAATACCCAATACCAGGTGAGCACTGTGGAAATGGCCATTATGCTGCATCGTTTAGGGAATGGTGACGAAAATAAAGTCTGTGCACGTTCAGTGCAGAGGCAGCCGCCGTGGGTCTAACCGAAGACGACACGTAGCAACAATGTAACGGTTTTTCCCAAATATTTCTGTCTGCATCTGCGTTGATCGACTGCGGATATGGAGGTGGATACAGAGGGCGGACCACACTTTCTGAGGCATAATGTCCCCACGTGCAGGTGTTCTGGGGCTGGGCGGTTGTCACCTGACTGTAGCTGAGACATTTCTCTCCCTGATGAGTGACCATTCATTTCCGTCAGGAAAGGAACGTTGTGTTGAATGACCAGGGGCGGGTCTGCCCATCAGAGGCCTGGACATTAACCAGGTGGACACAGACCCCCCCAGGTCTTTCGTCTTTGACAGATTCGCTCCTTAGACAGCGGGACCAGGAAGCCAGGCAGAGTGGCCCCGACTCGGATTAAAGAGGGGACGTCGTGAGGGCTGGGGCTTTCAGGGTGCGTTGGAAGTGAGCGTGGGCTCGTGGCCCCAGACAGCGAACCCACCCGTGGGGGGAGGGGCTGGTGCCCGAGGGGTCTGCCACCTTTCACTTATTGTCTTCCTGTGGCCACGACCCTCAGCGCGAGCTCTGTGCTCTTAACAGTTTGCTAACTGCACAAGGTGGGGTCAAGTGGGATCAGAGCTGCCACGGGCGCATCGCGGTCACTGGAACCGTGCGCCCGCCCCTCCCCCAGCCCTGGGAAGGCCACCGTCCACGCTTCGCTTCAACGACTTCGGGCATGCTAGGTACCCCACGTCCCCTCAGCCGCGCTGGGGAGACAACCTAAACGTCCGCTGGCAGATGAATGGATGGGACAGAAAAGAGTGGCGGACGCGTGTGCCGGAGCGCGACTCAGCCCGGCACAGAGAAGGACGTCTGCCTGCCATGCGCCCGCCACGGCGGGCGCGGAGGGAACGCGGCAGCCCCAGGACGGACGCGGCACGACCCCGCTCCCGTGGGGCATCGCGCCTGTGGCCTCCGGCTGCGAAATCGCCAAAAGCGGATACAGTTGGGTGCTGGCCGCCGGCTCCTGGCGCAGCAACGCCATTTCCTGCGCACGGGAGCATACGGCGTTCGGAAGACGTGACTCTGGGTGGCCCCTGGATGGTCACCAGAAAAATCATTGTCCTAAGCGTTAGGAGCTTGGCACTTCCAGCCCCACCCTCGGCCTCCAGAGCGGGGAGGGGCGTCGACGCCTGTGTGAGGGGGCCTTTCTGAGGCCCCCAAAGTACGGGGTTCGGGGCGATTCCGGCTGGTGAGCGCATCTACGTGCGGGAGGGTGACGCGCCTGGCTCCACGGGGACGAAAGCCCCCCTAGACCGTACCCCGTGCACCGCGTCACCCAGGTGTTCATCTGTGTCCTTTAAAAACCCAAGGTCACAAGTCAGTAAAAGTAAGTGTTTCCTTGAGCTCTGTGAGCTGTTATAGCAAACTACCAATCGAGAAGGGGTCGTGGGCGCCCCGGATCTGTAGCTGGTTGGTCGGAAGTACAGGTGATGAAGCCTGGGACTTGGGCCTGGCGTCTGAAGTGGGGGCTTCTTGTGGGACGGAGCCTTTAACGGGAGAGCCTGGTGCTCAGAACTGAACTGAACTGTGGGACAGCCGGCCGGCGTCGCAGAATTGCCTGGTGTGGAAAGCCCGCCTGCCCGGTGTCCGGCAGAGGACAGGGCAGTTCCCTGCTCTGCCCGCAGCGCCGAGGGTCCCGCCCGGGTCGCGGATGTCCAGGACACAGTAGATGGACCAGGGCCGAGGGTCCTGCCCAGGTCCTGGATGTCCAGGACGCAGTGGGTAAACTGTCCCCTTGAGTCTCCAGGACACTCTCTCGTCCTGCAAACTCAGCTCCAACGTTGTTCCTGGTGGCGCTGCCTTTGGAGACTGTGACCTTCCCCCAGGTCCAGGCTGCGTGTCCCCCTGCTCAGCCCCAATTGGCCTCTCGCTGGACCACATGCTGGGCCACCCACTGGGCCACCCACTGGGCCACCTGCTGTGGGTGGGGGTGGGGGCGGCGGCCCGAGGAGACTGGGCCTTGGGCCGCAGGAGGCGGAGAGCCCGGGAGAGCTATTTTGACTCTTGCACTGCTTTTTGGCACCTTGAGGGGCTGGTGACAACTGTATTCTGGGGGAGGCTGGCAGGGAGACCGCGGCGTTGTCACACCTCAGGAGGTGACGAAGAAACACTTACGTTCCGGGTGGGGAGCGGCCCGGAGCTGAAGCCAGGGCGTCCGCCCTTTTTGGCGAAGCGGCTGGAACGGAAGTCACAGGCACCATGGACCACAGGGTCAGGACATTCTGCCCCAGATTAAAAAGGAAAAAAAGGGAGAAACCAACGTTTGGCCAACTTTCTGCCCCCAGCTCTGGACGATGACGCCACACGCTGGCGAGGGGCGGGGACCCACTCGAGGTGAGCTCTGAGTGGGGGCGCAGACTGCACTGCCCGTGATGAGAGCGCCCGTCCTTCAAGGAGACTTGGGACAGGTCACCAGCGTTTTCTCCTCGAAGCCTCGGGATGGAGCAGCGAGTGAGACTGTGAACTGTCACCCCCATTTCACAAGGAGCAGCCCCTGGACCACTGCCTGGTTCCACCAAGTCTTCAGACTACCACGGGCCCACCGCCCGGGGGCAGAGGTGGGGCTTTGCCATCTGCCGTGCACCTGACACCTGACGCTCTCTGAGGTGTGTGCCTGCCCAGCTCCGCCAGCTCGGGCCCGATGGGAGATCTGCTGGGTGCAGCCCGGAGGGAGGCAGGCTCATGATGGCGGAGGCACAGGTGTGGGACCCAGGCTGCGTGGGGGCTCCCCGGACCCCACAGCACCAGGCTTCTCGTCTGCCAGGCTCCCCCCACTCCTGCACTTACCCCCACTTCCTCCTCCAGCTCAGCCTCATCCTGCACCCATGCCCAGCACATGTGTGAGCTGCTTCCTCTTTCCCAATGCCCTCCCTGGAGGGATGCGGCCACAAGCCGAGGGACCCCGGGAACGACAGAAGCTGGAAAGTGCTCCCTCAGAGCCTCCAGGAGGAGCCAGGCCCACTGGCCCTTTGATTTCAGACTTCTGGCGCCAGAACCGGGAGACGGTCGTGTTGTTTTAGGCCACCCAGTTTGTGGGACTTTGTTACAGCGGCCACAGGAAGCTGGCACACACTACACGCACAGGCCTGTCCCTGTCGCCAGCTCTGGGCAGCAGAGGGAAGTTACACACCTGTGCTGAGCCGGTTTGCACGGGGGCAAAAGCGATGCCCCATCGCTCCCCGCTGAGGCCCACAGGTCACAGGGCCTCTCACGCCAAGCTTCAGGACGTCTGCGGCTGCCTGTCCCCCACGGCCCAGGGCCGTTCCGGCTGCTGTCACAAAGTCCCGTAGATGGGGACTTGTAAACAATAGACACTTGTCGCTCACAGTCCTGGAGGCCGGAAGTCCAAGACCAAGTGGTTTCAGGGTCCGGCGAGGACCCTCCTCCTGCTTCACAGATGGCTGACTCCTCGCTGTGTCCTGACAGGGCAGAGCAGGGGGGCAGCTCGCTGGGGTCCCTCCTATCTGAGCGCTCACCCCATTCGTGAGGCTCCGTCCCGATGACCCCATCACCTCCCAGAAGCCTGACCTCCTAACGTCATCACTCTGGGGGGTGGGGCTTCACCTCGTCAATATGGAGGTGACACAAGCATTCAGCCCGCAACAATCCCCAGACCCACAGTCCGGCCAAACTTTGGCTGAAGTCTGCAAATCGCCCTCCCCCTTCTGTGATCACTGTTTGTCTAAAGCAGGGCTGGGGCCGCTTCTCGTGCGAAGGGCCAGATGGCGAATGTTTCGGCCTTGCGGGCTGAGCAGTGTCTGTCCCAGCGGCTGGCTCTGCGCTGTGGGCGGAAAGGTGACCCGAGACAATATGTGAACCAACGAGCGTGGCCGCGTGCCAATAAAACTTTATTTGCGGACGCTGAAATTTGAATCTCACATCATTTGCACACGTCGCAAAATATTATCCTCCCACCATTTGGAAATGTAAAAGCCATTCTTAGCTCGCGGGCCGCGTGGGAACGGGCGGCGGGCTGCAGCTGGCGGCGGTCCTGGTTTGCAGACCCCCGAGCCAGAAAAGTCTCACGAGGAGGGCGAGTGCGGAGGAGGGAGGGGGCCGTGACCTTGGGCAGAGCTCGGGTGTCACGCCTCGTGTCACCCACCTTGGGCTGGGCGCAGCGCCAGACACCTGCGGGCTGAAGCCAGCTGCCCCTTCCCAAGAATCCCGGCTGCTACGGTGCGTGAGCATCGCTGTCCCACCTCCCCCCGGGGCTCACGCTGCCTCAGCTTCGACCGTGGAACATCTTTAGTGTTGAAAACTCAGCAAGAAACAGCCGAGGCAGATCTGAAACGGCTTTGGATGGAAAATTGGGCGTATTAATCGCCACCACTGGCGAGTCGCCTTTCCTTCCCCATTCACAGTCAAAGCCTTGCTGTTTGGAAATGGGACGCGTTCTCCCCAGGGAGGCTGCTATGCCTGCTGGGCCCCGCGCTCGGAGGCCTGGGGTCGTGCGGGCCGGGTGCTCCGCAGTGCTCGGGGGTCTTGTGTGCCCGCCCTGTGCGTGTTTCGGCCACAGGCGCACACATGGGGGGCTGGAGGGCACAGTTTACGGGGACAGTGGAGCGGCAGGCAGCAACCCCCCGTCTCTGACTCGGGGGACAGGAAGCCAGGGCAGTGGTGGCTGGGCACACACCGAGAGGAACTGGGAGCCGGGGCTGCTGGGCAGAGGATGACGTGCCCGGAACGGCCCTCAGCAGACGCACCGGGCCCAGCGGCGGCGAGGCCACCTGGAGCAGGGCCCGCGTGCGTCAACATGCTCCGGCCTTCGTGGGGTTACGAAGCAAAACAGAAGCTCAGAACGAGAGGCACCGGCAGAGCGCGGGGCTCTGGTCACACGGGCCCTCCGTCCTCCGCCGGCTCCTTGTCCGGTCTGGCTCGCCCGGCCTGGGCGGTGTGGGTCAGAGGCAGCTCCCAGCACGTGAGGAAGGCAGCGCCGTTGGACAGCCTGGCAGGACGGGGTGAATCCGAGAAGCCAAGAAGTGGGGTGAGCACGCCATACCCCTTAGCCGACGACGCATCGGCTGTCCGTCCGGAGACAGACATGCGCCCGGGTCAGTGCCCAGGGTGCTCTGCCCGACACGCGTCAGGGAACCAGGCCCTGGCCCCACCGAGGGCGGGTGACAGGCAGCCTGGTGCCTTCATGTTGGTCCCGGACAGGGACGCAAGGCCGACCGGGTGTGAGCGTGGCGTTCACTCACGCCCGCTGCCCTTAGACCATCGTCCAGTTTGCACGCTTGAGCCAGATGCTGACCCCGGCCACTGCAGCCGTCCGCAGGGCTGGGTGCGGCCCGGCGGCACCCCGACCCCTCCCCGCCCTACCGCCCCACTGAAGCCCTTGGGAAATACGGGGCCTGGCTCCCCATGCAGCACCCTGACAGAGTCTGCAGCTCTGCAGACGCTCAGTTCATGGGTGACCCCTCCGGGAGCAGAGCGCCCTAATGTCGAAGGAAACGGGGTGGGCTGCCAGGACCAAGCGTCCCCCTAGAGCTAGAAGCCCCTCGAAAAGGCCTCTGGGGCAGACAGGTGGGAGTAGACAGGACAGCATGTGACAGGTCCCACAGACGTCGGCTGTCAGCACGAGGCACCCTCAGAACTGCCCCATCGCTGCGGGAGGCGGGCTGGCCAGGGGCGCCCTGCACCGTCTGCTCCGGCCAGTGTCGTCCGCGTCGTCGTCTGCGCACTGGGCCCTTCGGTCTGCGCAGGTCCAAGCAGCAGGGTGACCTGCGCTGCTGGCATTCTTACAGAGCTGGGTCACAAGACAGGTGTCCAGGTGGCCAGTCACAGCCTCCTCAGCCTGGGCTGCCCAATAAAGGACACTGGCGTGAATGATAGGGACAGGCCAGACCGCCAGCCGATGATGCCCATCACACGGGTCTGTCTGTCTGCTCAGGAACTTGGGTGGGGTCAGGTGACTGCTCCCCAGACGCCTGTGCACTGCTGAGCAGAACACGCGTGTCTGTGTGGGAACGGAAGGCGTTCAGAGTTGGATCGTGTCCCCCCAGATGTCTGCTGGGGCCCGAGCCTCACAACGTGACCCCGCTCGGAAGCAGAGGTCATGAAGATTAAACAAGGTCACGTGGGTGAGCCCTCATCTGATACCATGGGTGTCTTTACGAAAAGGGGACATTCACATATGGACACGCACAAGGGAAGACGGTGTGAAGACAGCCGTGTGACTGCTGTGGTGGCTCGTCCCCCCGGGGAATGGGGGCTGGGAGGGGCAGAGGGACCATCCCTGAGGACCTGCAGCGCGGGCGGGGCCTGCTACACCTGATTTCAGACTTCTGGCCTCTGGAACGGGGGGAGAACAATCTTCTGCTGTTCGGAACTGCTCAGTTGGTAGCATTTTGTTACGACGGCCGCAGAAGCCAATCCAGAGTGGGCTACAGGGGCTGGCCAGCCTCCGGCCACGGACAACCAGCCACATCTGGGAGTGACACGAACCCCCCAGAGAGAGCCTAGACGCAAATGTTCTGAATAGCAGGGTCTCCGAGGAGGACTGGGGGAGAGACGGCTTGGGGCACAGGACCCAGTGCCGGCCTCACGCACAGAAGGAGTGTCCCTCCACCCCGCCCCCGCGGCTGCTTCTGTCCCCATGGCCGGCGACGGGCAGAGTGTGCTAAGCAGCGTGGGAGTACATGCCCAGGGCCACCGTGACCTGGGCCACCACCCTGATGGTCAGATGATGCCCGCTCTAAACAACCCTCTCCGAGACCGCGAAGGGCCCCACAGCCTCCTGCTCTAGCTTGCTGCCTGTCTGGACACTCAGGCGAGCCCGTGAGGCTGTGCCTTCGAGGGATCAAAACCCTGAG
>NW_024350927.1:9739939-9752669 GCF_902729225.1 Pteropus medius | reverse complement strand
ACCCCGCCAGGAACGTCACCCCCCACTCTCGATGTTTGGTGACTCGTTCCTGAAGCCATCTTCTGCCCGTCCCTGCCATTGGATTCCACGGCTCGTCGGACACGAGGGAACCCTGATTCCTCATGCAAAGACGACACACGAGGCACGAAACCCCTGTCGTGAGGACCTTATATTCATCCGTGAATCTCTTCATCAAACCGAAACCTCGGCTGTTTGGATTGATGTGGTGTCTTATTGCGCAGCGCTGGCATGCAGCCAGGCCTCTGTTTGATTAGTAACTGATTTGCACTGAAAAATCGGCAGGTTTTCGGAAGGACAAGCTTCACGAGTACATCAGTGTCACTTATGGAACGGGCGAAAAAATCTCTAGGCTTGTTTTTGCCAATCAGCTTACTCTTGAGTGAATTAAGCCGTGACCTGGATCGAAAACCAGAGTTGCCTTTGGGTTTAAAGATGGCCTGGTCTGTTGTTACAGGCTGCAATGTGGTTCACGTAGGCAAGTGCTAATTACGCTTTTTTGTGTACAAAGGACAGACACTTGACTGGCTTAACCCAGACAGGGGCACCTCTGGTTCATTCAGCTTAAAGTCACTGAGCTCCTGCTGTGTGCGTAGTTCTAGGCACAGCGGGTGGAGATGTAAACCCAGCCCAAACCCCGTCCTCCTTGGGCTGGCCCCTAGTCTCCTGCTGGAAAAATCCAGGCACACTGGGTCAGGGGTTCAAAGGATATCGGAACACTCATAGTTTCCTTTTGTCCCAGTTCACACGAAACCACCAGACGGGGGTCTCGCGGGATGACTTGGGTTACAGCCCAGCCCATGGCAGGAGTGCGGAGAGGGGGCAAAATGCTCTGACTGGCTGGCCTGGGCCATGTTTCCACCCCAAAACAAACCCCGGGGGTTGCAGATGGTGCAGTGGGAAGCAGAAGGAGCTGATTGGCCAGGCCTGGCTCCACCTCCCATCAGGAACATGAGCTGAAGGACTAAGCTGATTGGCCAGGCCTGGCTCTACCTCCCATCAGGAACATGAGCTGAAGGAATAAGCTGATTCAGCCTGGCTCCACCTATCAGAACATGAGCTGAAGAATAAGCGATTTGTGGCCTGGCTCCATCTCCCATCAGGAACATGAGCCGAAGGAATAAGCTGATTGGTCAGGCCTGGCTCAGCTGTCAAGGTTGAGTCTAGCTACCCAAACACAGGGATCCGAGGGTGGAGAGGAGGAGAGCAGGCTCCCTAAAGAGCGAGTGGCTTAGGTTACTCGCAAAGGGAGGCAAGATGGTAGCCGACGGAAGTGGCAGATGTGCCCTGTAATGCCGACTTTTATGGGTCAGCTTAACTAGGACATGGCACCCAGTTGATTGCTCAAATATCAGTCTGGATGTTGCTAGAGAGATATTTTTAGATGAAGTTAACATTTAAGTCAGTAGAGTTTGAGTAAAGCAGATTCTGTCCATAACGTGGGTGGGCCTCATCCAATCAGTTGAAGGCCTTAGGAGAAAAGACTGAGGTTCCCAGAAGGGAAAGGGGTTCCGCCAACAGGCTGCCTTTGGAGTCGGGACTGCAATATCCACGCCAGACTCGCCAGGTTCCACAAGCGCGTGAGCCAGTTCCTTAAAACAAATCTCTCGGGGGCATCTCTGTGTCTATATCTGGTCTATGTTATCTATATCCGCACACACAGCCTATTAGTTCTGTGTCTCTGGGGAACTCTGACACCTGACAAGGGACATGGGAGTACGAAGGAGCACGCCATGTCACCCATTCTGGCCTTTCATTGGACACGCTTTCATGAGACTTAATTACCTGGTTGCGGGATACGGATGGCCACTCGAGACACAGACCATCCGATCGCACTTAGATTATGGACCCCCCGTGCAGTGCGGGCATCCTCTCTGGTTCTGACCTCAAAGATATCCCTTCACGGGTTCATTGCGATCCTATTCTCCCTTCCAGGGTGACCTTGCCCCAGGCCCCAAGCTTGTGCTATATTCTATTAAATCTTCCTGCTATTACCAGTTAGAATGGAAACAATTTACTGCTTAAATAATTTATCTGGAGTCCGTGCAGAAAGTCTTTTGTAGAGATACATCAGCTAATAAAGAATATTGATTTTGGAAGCCAAAGTCAATGTGAGGGTAGGGACACACTCTCCTATTTGCATGCGCCTATCTCCCGAGATTTCCTGTCACTTTGTCTGATGAGACTGTCAGTCAGGCACACTTGATCGCGAGTCTTTTTTCATTTGTTATTTTCCAGGTGGCATTGCAATCATAGTCCAGAGTCGGAAGGGCTAACAGTGTGGGCGTTTGATTAGCGATTTATCAATAGAAACAAAGTGTTCTTTCCTTAGGTGCTCATTCTAGGAGTTTACTTGCCACTCTGAGGGTGAAATGGCCTGAATAATTGGGGTCCAGATCAGAGGGCACTTTTGTTTGATCACATTCAAGCCTGAGTAATGAGTCGACTTGAGTATTTAAAGTGTGTTTCCGTGTATCTGCTTTCCTAATGAAGACTTGTTTGTAATTAGAAGAAGTGATCGGCATATAGACAATTAACGTAATAAGGTGTCCGAAACCAGATTTTTTCCCCCCTTTGAATAGCTCCCTTGTAATTTTGTTAATCTAATTCATTTCCTTACTAAGCCCCTTTGTTCATTGATAATGAAAAAAGTGAATTTCAGGTTAACCAGGAAGAAATTAGAGCATTTTGGGTCCTGAGGCTTCTCCACGTTGGTTCTTTGTTCACCTGCCTTGGGAAGCGTACAGGTGGGTCAAAAGTACCTGGCGGGGGAAGGGGGCTCATCCATTCAGTTCCTGAACCCCAGCATCGGAATCACCTCAAGGCTTGTCACCGCAGACTGCCTGGCCCTTCCCTGGGTATCCGCCATCAGGTAAGGCGGCGCCCAAAATTTGCCCTTCTAACAAGTTCCCAGGTGGTCCTGAGGCTGCTGGTCCCAGACCGTACTCTAAGGGCCACTGGTCTGGAACCCACACATTCTCCAAAGACTAATGGTGACGAGTCATCCCCTGAGGAGTGTGTCCATGCTAATCCATCGTAGTGATTGATCGAAGCATCTGTCAGTAGTGGGTCCTGCACAGGTGAAAGATCACGGAAAAATTCACACTGCATCTCACAATTTGCATTTTTGCCTCTTTACTCACACTTCCGTCTCCCAGAGAGTTCGGAGAAGCTCGTCGGTGATTCCCTTTGCCCCGGTCCTTCATCAAGATGGAAACACAGAACTGGCAAAATGAATATAATATTTACCCTTCCAAACCGTGTCTCCATTCTCCTCCGCCTGCAGGCTTCATCCCACTGCTGTCCACATGCTGGACTGGAATGCAGTCCTCATAACAAACAGCTGTGGGGGGCTCCGGTGGGTCTCAGGGTCCCCAAGAAAGGGGTAGGAAGCATTCTCAGGGCGGGCGGAGGATGAAGCACCAAATCCACAGTGGATTAAATTTTAGGAGGATGGTGATGATGATACGATGATGGTGATGAAGATGGTGGATGTGATGGTGATGGTGGTGGTGGTGACGCAGATGGTGATGGTGATGGTGATGGTGACCGATGGTGTTGATGGTAATGATGATATTGTTGATGATGCAGTGATGGTGGTGGTGACTTTATTGGTGGTGATGAGATGGTGTTGATAATGGTAATGATGATGGTGTTGATGATGGTGATGGTGGTGGTGATGGCGATGATGGTGATAATAGAGGTGATAATGATAATGACCCGACTAGCTCTCTGTTTTTGTAAATAAAGCTTTATTGGAATGTGGCATGGCCCTTCGCTTACGCAGCCTCCCCTCTGCTGGCATGTTACAACAGCGTGGAGGAACGGAGAGGGCGGTGGTCTGTCTACAAGATGAGAACACTCACTTTGTGGCTGCTACAGAGAAGGCGAGTGTGCCGCCCGCACCGTGCCGACCGCCCTGTCCCGGCGCCGCCACGCGCTCTTGTGACCCGGGGCCCAGCCGCCTGCCGCTCCCATGGGCTCCGTGCTCCTCGGAACAGGGAGCGAGCCGTGGTCGTCGCTTCACCCCCGGGGCCCCGTGTGGCCCTGGGCGTCAACAAGACCTTGTGAAGTGTTGGCTGAATCGAGCTCGAGGCACCATCCGCCAGCGGGGACAAGCTCTAGTTGCAAATCAAAACAGTGCCCAAAGCGGCTTGTGCAGGGGAGTTTGGTGGCACCTAACGAAGCCACACACACAGATGCCCCTGAACCAGGAACCTTTCTTCCTGAAACTTACCCGAAATGTTCACGACGGTGCAAAATAAATACGCCCGGGTTCTTCGTGACAGCTCTGCCTGTGATTGAAAGTGTCGGAAACAACCTGACTGGTCTCACAGCTGAATCGACAAGGGGGCGTCCGCCGCAGGGAGTGACGGGCAGCTGTGGAAGGAACGAAGAAGCTGCCTGTGGACTGACACGAGTGACTCCGAGGACGCGCGGCTGCGCGTGAGCAGCTCTCTGACGAGGAGCTAAGTACCCTACTTTTCACGTCAGTCAAAGGGGGAGCAGGAAAAGGCAAAAACAATAAAGCAGGGCCCGGATGTCAGCGGTTCCAGCGCGGTCTCGGTGTGGGTTTGGGGGGCTGCCCCCGCTGAGGCCTGGCCCACCTCGCCTCGAGACAGGGTATCGAGGGGCCCCGCTGGTTCACGGGGGCCGCGACCGGGGCACGAGGTGTCGAGGCTGCGTGACGCAGGGCACGTGGTGACCCGGGAGGGCTTCAGGCCTGACGCGGGCTGCGTAGCCGTCTGGCGTAGACTCTGAAACGGGCTGACGGCAGAGACTGGAATGTTGGGGAGCTGGTTGGAACTCCCGTCCTGCGCTTCCCGCCTGCAGCCTCCGAGGAGCAGTGGCTCGCTGCTCTTGTTTCGCGAGCTGGGTGGCTGCTTCGCCACCACCTGAGGCCCTCTGCAGTCACCGCCTCTTACTGCGTCCTGAACCAGGAGCCAGCGACCCCCTGACGGACAGGTCACCGCAGAGAGGCAGCCCCAGGGCCTGTCATGGACGGGCGTGCACCCCTGGGCTCAGTGTGGGCTGAGCGGCCCCTGGCACCCCGGCGGGCGGGGACCCGGGCTTCCCCCGGCTCCGTTGTGTCACGCGTGGTGCCTGTCCCTCCGGCTCCCTCAGCGCGGCCTGAGCTCTGGTTCCCGCACCGCAGAAGGCCAGGCTGGCTCTGCCTCGCGCTCTGAGCAGAGGTGACGGGGTGGCTGAAAGGTCGCGCCTACATTTTCTCCCCTTTCTGAAGTGGTCTCATTGGAAGAAATGTTTCTTCAGCCTTTGGGGGGTGGAGGGTGGGCGGCGGCAGTGGGGGAAGGTGGGGGATCCAGAGTTAACACCCTCTCTCCTTCGTTTCATCAGATCGAGCTTGGGGGGAGGTTGCGAAATGTGATGAAGTCAAAGTCACCTTGGCCCCACCGAGGCCAGCCTGCGGGAGAGCAGGAAAGCTGATGCTCTGGACACAGCCCCGGTCAGGGGCCTCGGGGACGAGGGGATGCCCCAGAGGGCGTGACACATAGAACAGCAGCCAATTTTTTCAGAGGCAGAGGGGGACTGCGACGAGGCCCCCCCGCCCCGTCCCTCCATGGGGTGGACGCCATGCCCATCAGAGATCTCTGTGAGGCCACAGCTCCGGTCCCTGCTTGTCCTCTGGGTGAAGCAGGCACCATGGGCCTGGAACTGGCTCCGTCCCGGCAGCCCATGCCCGAGCCTGACACCTGTGGTGGCCCGCCGGTGCCCGGCAGCTGCCTGAGCCCTGTCCCGCAGCCCCTCCTGGGTCCATCTCGTTGGTGACCTCGTTCCTCACCACCACTCCTGCGCCTCAGCCAGGACTCCCGCATAAGGAAGGGTCCCGGGGTTTTTGGCTGGGAAAACCGGAAGGAGAAATAATACAGGATCAAAAGGGTCCTGGACGAATCGGAAGCTGTGGCAAGGCACACCTGCGGGTGACAAAGCAGAAGAGAGGGACGTCCCCGTGAGAGAGGGGTCCCCGCCGAATCGCACTGAGGGGCTGGACGCTGCTGTCCCCTCCCATGCTGCCACTGCTCGTCACACGTGTTTAAAGACACTGGGAACACTGCCCCGAGTCTCCGATGACACTCAGAGCCCCCTGCTGTGGGAACTGATGACCGAGGGACAGAGGCCGCAGGTCACTCTTTTCTCCCCCAGCCAGCACTGCTCGGCTGTCACATGTGCACAGCCCGGTGCCACCAGACTGTGACGTGCTCGGCTCCCCAGGGACCCTGCAGGGCCCATGCCGGAGCTCAGAGGTGGGTCCAGAAAGATGCTCCGAGACACTCCCCGCCAGGCTCCGTCTGGCTGGACTTTGCTGGGGAGGCTTTTCGGGAGACGCTCTGATTCTCTCGTGCTGGGGAAAGATCGCGCCTGAAGCAGCCTGGGGGGCGACCGTGACGGCAGCAGCGTGAGCGCCTGGGCGGCTGCTGCCTGGGGTCAGCGGGCGATGGCTTCTGCGCTGATTCCCGCCCGCGCGGGCTGCCATGGGGGCGGCGAGCGCCATCAGAGGCAGGTGGAACGGAGCAGCGTCGGAGCAGCAGGGCGGGCGGCAGGCGCGGGCTGCGGGTGGCGCCGCCGCGAAGACCCGCCTTGCCCGCCGCGGTCCTATCAGTGCGCCGCGTCTCTGGAAGCTGTTTTTAAACAGCCTTCGCGCGCGCACGAGTGCGTTGGCCGGCGGAAGCGGCCTTCGGTCCGCAGGTGATGCTCAATCCAGCGTTCGGGGAGGGGCCGGTGACCCGCTCCTGGCGGAGTCGGTGCTTCATCTGACCGCGGACGCCGAGGTGAAAGGTCACGCTGTCTGATCGGAAGGCTCTCGTGTGTCGTGAGGCTCCGCTCGCTGAAACGGAGCGAGGGGCCAGGGGGGCGTCTACAGCAGAGCTCGGGCCACTTGCCTGCCTCTCGCCGGCCCGACGGCGCCGCGAAATCCGACCCCCTCGGAAGGGACTGACTCTAGCCAGTCCTGGGTCTCTGCCCGTGGCCACGTCCTGCGGAGGCTGGCCACCGTCTCAGCCCGAAAAACTGGCAGAAGGCCTGATGTCACATGACGATGAGACAGTTCTAAGCAGGTAATACGTTGTGGATCTGGGATTCATCAATTCGAGACTAATTATTGGTCGTTCTGGGCAAGAAGGAGCCTGTGGTCTCGCATACGGAGGCTCGGGGTGCTTACTGCCTTCTCCACGGCCCTGGGCGTTTCTGTCCACGCCTCTGGGGGCCCTGCGTCCTGTAGGTGGAGGAGAATGGCAGGGCTAGAGAAAGCCCCGTGACGGCTAATTTCATAGGTCAGCTCAGCTAGGCCACGGTGCCCCGAGATTCGGTCAAACGCTAGTCTAGCTTTTTGCAAACACATTTTTAAAATGGGAACAACGTGGGCTCAGTAGCTATTGGGGAAGCAGTTACCTTCACAGCGTGGTGGGCCTCGCCCAATCAGTTGACAGCCTTAAGGAAAATGCCCCACAGGTCAGACGGAATTGTTTCCCCCGGCTGCTCTTGTCCGATCTCCATCAAAACCGGCGACGTTTGAAGGACAGTGTCGCGGACGTGGGATCCAAAAGGCCACGTCCCAAGCAAGGCGTGACAGACTGAACGTTCATGTTCGCCAAATTCATGTTAAAACCTAACCCTCAATACAACAGTGTTAGATGAGGCCTCTGGGGTGACAGGGACAGGAGCACGGAGCCCCTCTGAGGGACACGAGTGTCCTTGTTAAGGGACCCCGGAGAGCGCCCTCACCCCTTCTACCAAGGGAGGTCTCAGCAAGAAGGCAGCCGGCTGTGATCCAGGAGCAGGTCCTCACCAGACACTCACCTTCCGGTGCCTTGACCTTGGGCTTCCAGCCTCCAGAACCGTGAGTGACACATGTCTGCTGTTTACAAGCCCCGTCTTTGGGACTTCGTTGTCGCCCAAGGTGCTTCTAACACTGGCGTCGTCGACCAGCTCAAGAATCGTGCCCCTGGAGGTCAGAAAACCTTGAGACCAAATCTGGGTGCGTCCAGACACTCGCCGTGGGCTCAGCACACAAGCTTAGACTCCGTTTCCTCGGTAGATGCTTGCGTACCCCATCGGGTTGTTTGAGGGTCAGCCGGAGCCCCACGAGGAATGCTGGACACATGTCCCCACCAGCCCCGTGAGTCCCCTTCCTATGCGGAAAAGACCTTGGCATGTTAATCATAGCAATGCTGCAACGATGTAATCTGGTGTTCGTGAGCCCTGTTCCGGGCTGCCCCGGGGTTCATCAGGGACTGCCCGAGGGGGTTGAGGATTGAAGCCCCTCCCCGCCACCCCTCACCCCTGCCAGGAATCAGACCCCAGATAGCTCCCTATCGATTCGTTGTCTATCTTTCACGTAAGATTTTGTTTCTGGGCACCTCTTTGTGCCCTACTTGACGGCTTCTCAGCCTGCACAGGTGTGGACCCTCTCCCGGCAGATTGGCAGGAAGGAAAAAGTTGGCAACGTAATTTGCTGGTTCCACTATTGGGAAAACATCGGTGGCAGAAATCTTTAAATAGTATAACTCCCGGGGTGGGGTGGGGGTGGGGGATTTGGCTAAATATAGCAAAGTCTTAAACACTCACGTGCCCTTTGTCTGAGAAATCGACCTCTAAGATCTATGCCCAAAGATGCACCAGGAAAAACACAAAAAGACGCATGTGAGGCCCGTTCGTCACAGCGCCATCCGACAGAGAAGAGACTGGCCATAGCCCAAGGGTCCGTCGCTAGAGAATGAGTACGTAAGCCATGGCACCACCACCCAACAGGCTGTGTGTGGCCGTGAGAGAAACGGAGGCTGTTTCCCCGTCAGCTTTGAAGCCGTCTCTAGGACGCAGAGATGTCAACTTTGAAGCCGTCTCTAGGACGCAGAGATAAGCGACAACAGGATGATGTATGTTTTCTTGTATTTAAACAAGGTATATTTGCACGTCAAAGGACACAGGAGCCAGCCTGAAAGGTGGCCAAAGCCGGAACTACCTGAGCAAGAAAGTAATGATAATACTAGATTATAACCTAAAGAATAAACTAGATCTCTGTGAGTTCCTATTGATATAAATAATAATCGAATGAATAAGTAAATGAGGGAAGAAGAGGTATCTTCCTTATGAAAGAAGTCCAATGAATAAATATCGATAGCCTTCTTCCTGTGGGAGGTGAAGCTTCAATGGACCCTCTCCTCGGGGGCGGGCTGGACTTAAGTTACCCCTTTACCTTTTCCACCCACTTCCAAAGGACAGAGTGTGGAAAAGGTAAAGGGGTAACTTTAGAGTGGGGTGATCTGGTAGACACCTCTTAGCCGGGTGACCGAAGCGAATGTCACCGTGATGAGTCATGTCAACATCAACCGGGTGGCCCCAACATGGTGTGATGAGAAGGCGCGTCACCTCTGAGGTCGTTCTCCCTAAACCCACGACCTCGGTCTAATCACGAGCAAAACATAAGAGACACACATGGCGGGAGAGTGCCGTGGGGTTCCTGGCCACGCCAGAAGTTCAAGGTCATGACAAATAATAAAGGCTAAGGAGCCGTAGGAGACAAAAGAGTCGTGACGGCTAAATGCAGCAGGTCGTACTGGGCTGGACCCTAAATCATGAAACGAGGACCAGCAGGAAAGTCTGCAAACTCTAAGTCAAGCCTGTAATGGTGTTAGCAGCACCGTGTAACGTTCTTCTGTCCCCGGGTCATGTGACATGTTAATATCAGGGAAAGCGGGCTGGAGAGCCCCTGGGAACGCTGTGTGCTGTCTTTGTGACTTTTCTATAACTCTAAAATTATTCCCAAAGGAAACATGTTCAAAAATACGTGCGTTTGTTTATTTTATTAAAAATTAGTGGAAGGTTAAAACATAAAATATAAAAGCAAAAGGCGACCTTTGGGGAGAGAGTAGAGGGCAGAGGGACAGTACCGGCCGTCTGAATAGAACTTATTTTGTAGATTTGACTTTGAAACTATGTAAGAATTTTATGCGATTTAAAACAAAATTGATAAACATGCAAAGAATGAAGCCGGACCCCGAACTCACACCACACACGAAGACGAACTCGACGTGGATCAAAGGCCCGAACCGATCCATGGAAATCTGAAGCAAAATGATGCGAACGAGCTTGACCACGGGTCGGGTTGGGTTGCGTAACCATGGAGATGGGATATTTTAAGTGCCTTTATGTTCACCGGACCGTCATCCTAGCAGGAGGCATCCTACGTAAAAGGCATGCACAGATCCTGTTCTCGGAGTCATATTTTGGGTGGTGGGGTTGTTGCCATTTCACGGGTGCATTCTGAGAGAGGGAGAATACGTCATCACGTCGACGTCATGAAAGTTGAGATTTTCTTTGAGGGAGAAATAAGATACAGATGCAGAATGGGTGGTGTTTAGTAAATATCACACAGTTGTGACTCAGTGAAAATATCCGTGTAAGTTAGTGACACATTTTCTCATTAAAAATATTTCTTAACTACGTCCGTGGAAAGAACTAGAGATAATGACACATCTAGTAGCAGTGAGCACTGCTGGCGCTTAGGTGTGTTCCCGTAACGCCGCGAGAGAGACTTGGCTGCTTAGAGAAACGGCTTATTTTAAACACGAGGGAGGAAGTGGACAAGCCGTGTTCAGGTCACCTTGTCATATCAGAAAGAAGCTACCAGAGACCAGTGGGGTTGTGTGATAATAATAACGCAACAATAGAAATGAACAAACCTCAAGGGCCGCCTCGAAGACATTTCCGTCGGCTGAGGACGGCGACGATCCGATTGTCACTAAGAATAACCATGGTCATCAGTGGAAATGCAGGAAGCGTTTACATTCATGACTTCACAGTGATACAAAGAGCAAACGAAAATGAAAATAAAATACTCGAACCAAAAAAAAACAAACCACTCTAAAACTCACCGTCGGTTTTGGAAAACGTTCGTGAACCCACTCTTTGTTTTCAGAACTGTGGATAAAGGGAGTGATCAGCCATTATTTTGACTCTCCTTCTGATGAGGGGTCACTTCTTTCTAAGGCAACGTTCCGGTTAATCGCCTGAGCAGTTAGGATGAGCACAGAACATCACCACTTAGTGATGGGCGGGGCCAGGAGAAGAGCAGGGACCCAGTCGTGGAGCTGACCGTGGTCCTGGAAGTCTCCTCTGGAAAGAGATCCTCAGACTCAGAGCAAACACAAGAAGGGGCCGGCCGGGCAGAGACGTGGGGAAGGCCTGCCTGCTGACCCCGCCCAGCCCTTGGAGCCCTGCCCTGCCGTGTTCCACCTGGCTCACTGGGCTCCGTCCACGCTGGCCGCCTCCCAGCTGCTCCCTGAGCACACCTGGCATGGCAGGGCTCCCCGTGCCTGCGGTGCCCTTTGCCAGGTGCCTGGAGAGCTCGCTCTCTCCTTCCTTAAGGCTCCACTCGATGGCCGTATCCCTGGAGCATCCTTCTACTGAGCGTCCTCGCGAGTCCACCCCGCTGCCCTGCCGGGCTTTCTTTTCTCCAGAGCATTGTCCACCCTCTGCCATGTCGTATCTTTACTTGTTTGTTTATTGTCCCCCTTTTTCCAGAAGAATGTCATCTCCAGGGGGCCAGGGTTGAGTCTGTCTGGGATGTGTGTGGTCCTAGCTCCTGCAGTGACACCTAGGATACAGTACAGATCAATACGCATCTCCTAGACCGGCGGACAAACGCAAGAACACATAGAAAAACAACTTCAGTGACGATATCGGCAGCGAAGATCAAATGCAATTCACGCTGCTGCGGTTTTTGTAAGTGGAAACTAAAAAAGAAAAAGGAACACAATGAACAGATGCGCAAGGACTTTATGGAGAAAACACGAAATGTAGAAAACATAATTAACGTAATACACCGTGCCTGCATCTACCGATGTCCACAATGACGTCTGTCCACGTTAAGGCCAACACCTGTCCCTGAGCCTACACCTGTATCTGAATCTGTATCTAGCTGTCTGCATACATGTGTCTTGCCTATATTTATATTTATATCTATGTCTGTCTCTGCATCTTTCATCTCTATATATCTATACATCACGTATGTATATATGTATCTACCTACCCATCCATCTATCTATCTATCTATCTATCTATCTATCTATCTATCTATCTACCTACCTACCTACCTACCTACCTACCTATCTATCTATCTATCTATTGATGGAGGGATCTCAAAAAAATTGTTGAGTGATAAAAAGGCAGCTGTGGAGTGATATATATATATATATCAACTTTATATTAATTGCATAATATATATATTAACTTTATATTAATTGCATTATTCAGTACGTGTATATATATACTGAATATAGATATATATACACGTACTGAATAATATGAATAATATATGAATATATATATATATATATATACACACACATACTGAATAATGCAATTAATATAAAGTTAATAGTGTATATAAAGTCTGTAGAAATGTCACACTTCCAGTTCCTTGGCCAAAAGAGCATGGCACCATTCCTAATTCCTCTCTTTCTTCCATGTCCCACATCTGTCCTGTAAGGGCACCCTGTTCCTAAGAACGCACACACTCTGGCCACCCATTCTGTCTCCACCGGGTCCAGGACGCCATCATCTGGCACTCCTTGTTGGACTTCGTCCCCTGCCGTCCTCATGAAAATCGAAGCCGGGCAATCCTGCTCAAACAGGGCTCCTATCCCATCAGTTCAGGGCCCAAGAGGAGAGGCACACAGCTCTTTATTTTGGGTGG
>NW_024350927.1:9730173-9737870 GCF_902729225.1 Pteropus medius | reverse complement strand
TAGCTGCAAAGATGAGCCGGGACCTGTTGCCATTGAGCAGAACTGCAACTAATTAAATTGAAAATTACGGCACAAGTGTGTGAAAACAATGGCGAACGGAACGGGGCTGAGGATTAACGGGGCTCATATTGCAAAGACGACACCGGTGTTAAAAACCGGGAGGGAGGGAGGTGTGTTAAAACCATCGGTCGCCCCCTCCCCTGCCTCCGGCTGGCTTTCGGTTCGACATTGTCCCACGGCCCCGGCTTCTGCTTCCGGCCACTCTGCAGTCTCCAGGGAGTCTAAGCATCGGCGTCCCCTGTCACTGCCCGCAGAGTGGCCGCGTCCACCCGAGTGAGAGAGCCCCGTCCTGACCCCGCCCGCTCCCCAGGGCATGAAATTGGCCTCCTTGTTTCTGAGCCTGGAGAACCTCAGACCTCCCTGGAGAAAAACACTCACTGCATTTCGAATCTCAGCCTCTCGCAGGGGACGTGGGAACCGCACGGTCCAGCTCCCGGGGCCAGGGAACTCTAGTTCATCCCGTCCACAGCATTACGGGCTCCCTCGCTCATAGCTGCGCCTCTCTGCCCCTGGTCTTGGAGAGCTTGGCACATTCCAGGGACCCTGGGGTTAATGGCGGGAAGAGGCCGTCCACGGGTGGATTCTCCCGTCAGGCAGAGACCTGGGCCCGACCCCGGCCAGGACGGAGACCATGCGGGGGAACCGAGTGTCTCCCGAGAGCCAGGGCTGGCTGTGGCCAAGACGGGAGTGTGAAGGGGACTTGGTCCAACGCCGTCGTGTATGCCCGGCGTCCGAAGGACGCTGACTCGCCTAGGCCTGCGCTCCCACACGCCGCGGCCCCCTTTCTGTGGTTTCAGTCACTTGCCGTCAATTGCGGCCCAAAAATATTGAATGGAAAATTCCAGAAATAAAGAATTCATACGTTTTAAATTCCGTCCCGATTAGTGCTCTGTCCCTCCCAGAACGTGGAATGTCCCTTCATCCAGCATCTCCAGCAGCAGAAGCTGCCTGCCCATTAGTCACTTAGGGGCCATCTCCGTGATCAGGCCGACTGTGGAGCCATCAGACTGCTTGAGTGCAGGTCACCCTGATGTTGCCTCACGGTGGCCCCGAGGGGCAGGGGCAGCGATGCTGGCAATCGGAAGTGACAGGGAAGCCGTGACTTGTACGCGTGGGAGGCAAACACCTCGTGTCTAGAGGGTTCGGTATGGTCTGTGGTTTCAGGCATCCACTGGGGGTCTTGGAACGTGTCCCCCACAGATGAGAGGGGGCGACCGTATGAGACTTCACATGTCCTGAGGGCCACAGAGTCCCCACTTCCACGAGAATCTGAAATCCGTGCATGTCCCCGAGTCACACGGGCTTCACTCTACGGTGACACAGGCAGAGGCCTGGGTGGGGAGTGGCCACCGCACGGCTGCGACGCGGCCCCCAGGAGAGAGGGCGGGACGGCACAGATCTTCTGAGAACCCCAAAAGGTGAGAACTGGGGGGCTGTTCCTTCATCTGGTGACGGCATCCGGAGAGAACCGAAGGGTGCCTCGTCCTGCCGAGGCTGGACCGTGCTGGCCACGCTGCCCCGGGGCCCGGGAAGAGCATTTCTGGGGGTGACGACAGCGTCACCGTCACCTCACCATTTCCCGGAGCCGGAACCTTAGACTAACTCCCCGGCAGCGAGGCTGCCCCGCCGGTCCGGGCCCTCCTCCCATTTTCTCTACCTGCACAGAGCTCCTCTCCCAGGGTCCCCAGAGCCCTCGTGTCACTGCCAAAGGCGGCACGGGCGCGGAGGACATTCTCTGGGTCCCAAAGCCCCGCGTGTGGACCTCTTGGCTTGTCCTTACTTACATTCTGTCTCGTGTTCTTCCCTAGAGGGTGACGGATGTGGGTGTCGGTCCCCACGTTGTGAGCTGCAGGGATTCGGGAAGTGCGCCCTCCGCTTCCTCATGCACACACGCCTGGCGGGTCTTGGCCCACAGATCACAGGCGCTTGGGGGTGGCTGTCGTGAAAGCAACACTCATTTAAATCCGTGTCATTTAGCTCTCTTCAGCCCCATCCAGCCCTGTCCCCTGTAAGCTGCCCCATTCAAAAAGAAAGCAGACTCCCTGCTACAGCATCCCTCAGAGCCTCCGCCTGTCTCTAGGGCCACCCCTGCTGCTCGTGGCGGCTTCCGACTTGCTGTCATTAGCTCAAGGTCGTTTATTTATAATCTGGCTAGAGAAGAAGCCTTATCGAAGAGCCCAGTAGATGGGCTGCCATGTTTGATGCATACAGTCTCTTTGATAAATCACAGCATGAAAATCTTTGCTGCAGGCAAATTTCCTGCAGGAGAACAGAACTCGTTGGGAGAAAGTCAGAGGGAGTTACTGCTCAGTGACCCACAGGATGGGGCGCCAGCTCAGCCCCCACCAGCGCCGAAGGGTTGAGTGAACATGCAGTGGAGGCTGCTAACCGGATGATGCTGCACTGTCCAGCAAGAGCTTGGGGGGCAGGAGGGCTCTCTGTGGTGGGGCCCAGCTCCTAAAGGGGCTCCGACTGGCTCCACAAAGAATCGAGAGGTGCTCATTGATCCTCACCACAGGAGAGGAGCCGGGGGCTCCGATTCCAGGAGGCTCTGAACCTTCTCGACTTCACAGCACGTAGGGACGGTGATCGATCCGCCCTCAGCAGAGACTTCTCCATCAATACAGACATGGATTCCAAAAACGCCCATCCGCTCGAGAGCCAGCGACTCCGTTTGTTCAGCAAGTTTCATTCTCTCAGGTGAAAAGAATTATCCCAATGAAACGTCAGAAGGGGCTAGACTGGAAAATCACCGGTGACGTATCACACACGAGAACAGAGCTGCTCGAAGAACTTCAGCGTAAACACCATAATTCTGCCAGTAATTAAACAACCTTAAACTGACTCGTTATCTTCAGAGTTACGTGTTAATAATTTTACAGGCAAACATTTTACAACTTAATTCTAAAAAGACTTAAGCGTCGTTAGATTTAATGAATTCTGTATTTACATTAGCTTGTGTGCTTTTAACTTCAAATGGTTTTTTGAGAAGTCAAGGACTGTGCAGACACGCTGCATAAATGGGGAAAATGTCATCCTGAAGTCGTCGGGGGAGGGGCTTTGCGATAGAGGGTGGGGGGCGGGAGAAGGCAAAGCTCTCCGCCCGCGGCTCTGGCTATGGCGTGTCACACTTGGGCAAGGCATGGGTCCTGGGATGAGAAGTTTAGGCACCAGTGGTTTTTCTACCCCCTTCATCCACTTAAAACACTGGGAAATGCATCATCCCATAAGGTGTCTCCTGGTGTTTTGTCCATTTGCCTACATCGCAGATGTGCCATATACTGGGAGGTGGAGCCGGTGGCCAAACAATGATTCACAATATTAATACTAAAGAGTAAAACCCGTGGTCCTTTTGTCGGAAGGGCAGTCGACACCCTGTCTCGAATGGTCTGTTCTTCAATGGGGCCCTCTGCGGACCTGGAGAGAAAGCAGGGGCAGTGTGAGCTGCTGCGTCAAGGTGGACCTGGTGTCATCGCACCTAAATGCTTTCAGCACCGGGCCCTTTGGACAGCTCCACACTGCGAACAGTCACACCCACCCCCAAAGCCGATTCATCATCATCTTCTTCCTTATCCTCAGAGTGAGGACCTAATAACAGTGCTAGAGTCTTTCCTCTGGCTTCAGTAGAGGAGATGCACCCTGTGAGACAGACACACGCAGACACACACGCACCCTACCTGAAGTGTGCCCGTGACCGTCAACTCATTGATCTCACCTTCTGTGTTCACTTGTTGGAAGGAAAAGATAGATCTTGGCCCTTAATTAACCCACCTAACCCTGCAGTTTCAAATAGCTTCGCATTAGTGAAATTCTGGGTCAAGGTTAATGGCTCAGTTCTGCTTCTAAGCGTGTTCTTTCCGAAGGTAACTCACGCGCACCAGAGGAAGCGTGCAAGGCCGTAACATGCCTGTGCTATGGGGTCAGGGCAATTTGAAGCAACAGGAAGAAGGTTGGAAGTTGGGTCAGATTCTCAGCTAATTATGGACACTTTGTTCTGGGCTGATTAACATTCGGAGTCAGGGCCAAAGCTGGGGGTGAGAAACGACATGGGCGGAGAAAGGCTTTGAACTGGCCCGCTGTTGTGTGAGTGGGAGCCTGAGCTCAGGGGTGAAGCTGGACATGACTCTGTGTTTCCCCTGTGAGTTTAGGAATTAACCATTTCCTTCAGAGCCCAGTAGTGAGCCCTGCTGAAGGGGGCGGATGTCACTGGGCAGGAGGTGGAGGCAAAGACGGACCCGTGTGGGGTTTAGGTGCTTTCTCTGCGGAGCTGGGTTGATGGTGGGCCCCAGACCTAAATTTTCCACCCTGAGCCCCCGTGCTGTTCTTGACAATTCTGAACGATGGGCGTCAATGCTTGGCTGCGTTAATTTTTAATAAGCTGTTTGCATCAGATCTAATCATGCCACGGAGGATAGTTTTTATGTTTTATAAGCACAAATAAATCCCTTCGCAATCTACAAGCTCCTCGGTGGCCGTTCGCAAAGGGTTTTGGGTAGCACGCTTCAAACCTTCATCTCTCGTCATCATTCCCGACTTGTAAGTACCTCTGGAAGATTCACTGTGGCTTAAATAATTGAATCTATTTAAAGAAATGAAGCCAATTAACTTTTCAGTTTATGACCAAGAAATAATTTCACCATGTGTGGTCAGCTTCTGCTAAGTCTCTGGGGATTCAATTACTGTCGAGAGCTCAGAAAAATCCAAACAGGACCCTAAATGACATCAGACAGGCTTTTCTGTGGCATGTAGCGGTGTGACCTCCGAGTCCAGACTGGATGGCGAGACACCAAATAACCCAGATTCTACGCGTCTGACACCTGCGAGTTCTCCGAGCCGGCGTTTCTCCCCAAATCCTCAGGCGCCGCGTGCCACCCTGGGACCCGTAGCTCGGTGCTCCCACGTCGGTGCCGCTGGCTTAGTTTCCGCTCCTGGTGCCCTCTCTCTGCTTCCATCCCGTGCACCTGGATCTCGGCCTGGCCTTCGCTTTTCCTCCTTAGCTCGATATGCGCATTAATGATGGACGACAAGTGAAAAAAACAGGAAGAAAGGTGAACGTTTCTTGCGGGGATTTGCATTTTTAATAGAAAACGTCATCTGAGAATAAAAGGGAGAAAATGTGGGCAAATGGAAGATTAGACGCCTTGCAGGCGGAGACCTCTGGGCAGTCCCCAGATGTGCTCCACGTGCCCTGAGCTGTCGCTTGTTCCCTCCCTCCCATGGCGGCTCACAGCGCGGGGCCAGGCCGTGTGAGCCGCTCGGACATTGAGATCGTAGCGCTTCCTCCATTCCTCGAAGCGGGCTTCATCCCTCCGTGTCGACCACGGACCTCTCCCCTCCACGAGTCTGGGGGATGGGGGATGCCAGACCTCAGAGAGGCTCGGCAGCGCAGCGGGCGCACGAAGACCTGCCTCGGCCGCGGCGCTGGCCCTGCGGCCGGCTCGCACTCAGGAGCGCCCCAGCGGCGTCCACCCCACGCTTCCTTTTAATGGACATCTGCTCACTCGCCCCAGGCCCTCCGCACACGGAACACACCCAAGTCAACGACTCACCGAGCGTGCCGCCGCCATTCACCCAGCCGTCCGAACCAGGAAACCGGGCACGATTCATGTCCTCTCCCACTCACCCACCCTGCATGTCCGGCCAGTCACGGAGGACGCGGCTTCGTGCCCTGGGTCTCTCTTACGCTTGACTCCATTCTGACCCCTCCGCCCCCAGATCACTGCACACTACTATCTTTGCTCTCTGACGCCCCTGCTCGCTACTATACTGTGTGTACATTCTCCCCTAAGGCATTCATTCAACATCCTTCACAAATGGCACCTCCTCCATGAAGCCTGCCCTGAATCTCCACTGCTCCAGCTCTGCTCCCTTTCTTGGAACCTGCCATCTCCTCCTCTCCTGGAGCGCATGTCCTTGGCTGCTTTATATCGGGGTTGTCTGGGCACCCGTTTCGACCCCCCTAATGTGTTCTTGAGAAGGACTGTGCCTTTTCATCTCTGTGATCCCCTCACCTGGAGTGACCCTCAGCCTAGGCCTGTTTTCCAAACAAGAAGCAACACTGGGCTAAAACCAGCGCTCGAAGTCCCTGGTGGGAGGGACTTCCCGTTCTGAAGAGAGGCTTGGGGGAGAGCTGAGCATTTCTGGGGGGGAGTGGGTCTCCTCTTGCTGGTCCTGTGAACCTCACACGCCAGGGCTGCAAGGCTGTGACTGAGGCTGAGGACACGGGGCCCAAAGCTCTCCAGGCCCTCATGACGCCCGCGGGTTTCACCATCAGGGAGGGGACACGCTGAGCGCCGCTGAGCGTGATGCTGCCAGGGACCAGCCACGGGAGGGCCAGGCTCCTGGGGCCAGGCTCCTGGGGACAGGCCGAGGCGGCAGCCGTGGGGCAGGGCTGGTGGTGGAGGGCGGGGAGGCAGCACGGGTGACAGCATGGTCCTCGCCAGGCTCCCTCCCCTGCCTCCCGGGTCCCGAGGAATCTGCAGACGGGTTGTCCACACAGGACAGAGCCACAGGCTCCTTTTGTCGCCCCAAACGGGCATATCCGATGTCTCCTCTCCTGCACGGTGAGTGTGGGTGGGGGCAGCCTGTGTCAGGAGCGCTTTCTGAACAATATATGAAGGACGGCTGCTTTTGGAGTGTCGGGCACCCCGGAAGGGTTCCGGTTTAATGCTGTTGAAGAGGCGCCGTGAGAACCACACGCATAAACCCAGCAGAGGCTCCGAATCTCTTCCTACGGCAGGGCCTGACCACAGGGGAAATTATCTCTGGGTCATAAACTGGAAGTTAATTGGCTCCATTTCATTAAGTGGGTCTAATTATTTAAGCCCCAACAAAGGTTCTGGTGACAGTGACTAATGAGGGTGCTCTTAACAGTCCCCTGCCTGGGGGACCCAACTGGCACCCTAGTGGCCGGCGTGAGTTAGTGTAGCTGGGGGCCGGGGAGGAGAAGTTCCCACAGCACCGTGACCCAGGGGCCAATTGCCAAGATTAAGAAGTTCAAACACCCTCACAACGGAATTAGAAATGAGTTTGGAACTTTATCCAACAGCAGAAGCCAATGCAAAGTGTTCTTAGAGCTGGGATCAGGCAGAGGGCCCTCCCGAAGCACGGCGGTCAGCGTGCAGACCGCGGTCCTCGGGCCTGGAGCAGAAGCGAGCTCTCCGGGCTCTGTTGCGCCCGCCGTGCTCCAGGGCATCGCCCGCGAGCCTTCAGATGACCACACCGAATGAACACGAGAGTAGCTGGAAATTAAGCAATGTCCTCAAGTTTCTCACTCACAGCAGAGAACTCATTGCGCCCTAGTTGCTGACGCTGCCTGGTGGAATGATGAACCGGGATTAATCTTCCCAGCTTGTAATTGGCTATTGAAATCCCAAATTTTAATTTATTAATAATCTCTTAATCCTGAGACTCATTGATGATACCTAGATTCTGAAAGCATTGTAAAGACTTTTATTTTTGTATAGTTTGAAACAGACTTAAAAGCCTGTTATGTAGACATTGAAGGGAGGGTACTTGCTTCTCAAATGTCACAATAAGTATTTTTACGAAATTCAATGACTCTAGTGTTATGGATGAGAATGATGTTGATGGTGATGGCGGTGGCGGTGATGGTGATGGTGATGATGATGATGGTG
>NW_024350927.1:9690301-9727879 GCF_902729225.1 Pteropus medius | reverse complement strand
GATGGTGATGATGGTGATAAGCGGATGAAACGTGGGGTCCCTGTGAGTTTTCGTTTCTGTTCTGTGTGACAGAGGGCTAACGAAGCTACCAGCCCAGCAAAAGCAAATTTTGAAGCCTCAACTTTGAGGGGGAGGCGAAGATTCCTATCTGGGATTTTGTTCCATTTGTGTGTCTCATGAGAATGTAGAACAATCATAGCAAAGACCAGCCTCTTCTTTTTTTCCTCTTAAAAAAAATGCTCATGAGCTCTTGCGAAGCCCCTTCCAAACCAGGAAACTGCAACGCTGAACGGAAGCCCACGCCGGAAGTTTTGCTCTGCTTTCTTTGCCTGTCATGGGGTGAACCGGAAGTCAGCCCACAGCCTCCACTCTCTTTGTCCGGGCCTGCAAGTCAGCTCGTGAGCTTCCGGCGACAAACGGCCCCCGTGGGGCAAAGGCTGCTAGTTCCCCAGAGAGCACAGGAGCCTCGGTCATGGAGACGCTGGACGGAACCATGGTTCACGTCCCGGGTGGAAGAGGAGATTGCACGGCGCTGCTCAGATGTCGTGCGATGGAAAACCCATAAATTGCTTATTTCTGGAATTTTCAGAGTGCAGTTGACCGCGGGTCCCCGAAACCATGGAAAGCAAAACCACGGATAAGGGGACTCGCGCATGCCACAGTTTTGTCAATTCCGGTCGAAGCTTACAGAGCAGGGTAGACGATGCTCAGGGGCCGTCTGCTGACAGGGCGTGGGGAATTGGGACCCCACCAAGAGGCTCTTTGGGGTTGGAAGGCTGGGGAGTGTGTGTCTTAGGGCCACTTCACTCATCAGTGTCCACAGCAGGCCAGACCCTCTGCCGGTACAGGGTGGGTCACAGTCAAGCAGGCGAGGTCCCCGAGCTCAGACCGCAGGGTCTTGTTGGGACAGATGAATGGCCCGTGGCCATTTAAGGGCATAAGTGTTGTCAGGAGTTGAAGGAGCCACAGAGGGGAATGGTGAACCTGGCCTTGGGGAGATGGTCCACTGGCCGAAGCCACCAGCTTTGACCCGAGGGAGGGGTCCAAGTCATCCTCTAGGAGGAGGCAACAGGGGAGGGGTAAAGGGGCAGAGGGGTGGAGCATCCTGGGAGCCGGGAACTGCTCGGACAAGGTGAGAGGCAAGCGACATTCCCGTCTGAGGACCCGGCTTGGCTGGAGGGGGGGGCTTTCCACCCAGCTTGGTGGGGACCTCCCGTGTCAGCCTGCCAGCCTGTGTCTGATCTCTCAGAAACAACGCAGCATGACAAGGAATGGTGGGGAGGGGTGAGTTCGAATCCTCCCACCGCGAGGGATTTTCCCGAGCAATCTCTCCAGAGCGAAACAGATTCCAATCCGTCTTCTCCTGCCGTCCCCAAGTCAGAGGAAAGGGCTGAACGAGACCCAATGGGGTGGCAGCCACGGCTGGGAGTGGTCGCTTCGCTCTGCGGCTCTGTCTGCTGGGAAGGAAGCTTCCCATTCTGCGAACGCCTCCTACGACAGCCGTTGGCCCGAAAGTTGCCGTTTCATGCGAGACAGGCATCTATCAACGACCGGACAGTCCCGATGGTTACGAGGGTGCACGGAGGTGCTGCTCGGATGACAGTCAATGCAGCGAAGTAGGTCAGTATTGTCTGGAATAATGAACCTGAGTTTCATCCACACATCATAAACAAAACCATCTGTAAAAGCAGAGCGAGTTATTGTTGCTGTATTTGGTTATTTGACTACTTAATCTTCTAATATGTGCACATAATGAAATAATTTCGCCCGTGGATAGAAGTCATTTTTCTTCCATCGTGTATGTGTATTTAATAGTATGTTAATAACGCGGCGAGCTGTCTGTGGGGAAGCATCTTTAACACTCTGCTGGAGGGGTGACACTGGGCTACCCGCACCCTCACACCCCTGGGCGGCGCAGCGGTCCAGACACACGGACACGCCCCGGGCCGAGGAAGAGCTCTTTGTCAGTACTGCACGCTTGCTCCGAGATCCAAAACGACTTCAAACACCCAAAGACAGTGCCGCCAGCCTTGGGGAGAAGAAAACGTGAGTCCCGTGCTGTCAGGAGGACAATTTTTACCAGGCTGTCCCCTCATCCGGGGCCCTTGTCACTCTCACAAGCCTCGAAGGAAGAGCGAGGGAGCAGGGAGGAGTGACGAGTGACGAGGGAGTCGGGGGCCTCCGCCGACCCAGTGCCTGAGCTCGGGGATGGGCCGGTGTCTGCATCCCGGAGCCACCTCTCCCGGCTGTGTGGCCTCGGGCGGGTCACCTGCCCTGGGTAAGCTAGGCGCCCAGTTAGGCCCATACCTGGCGCAGGTAAGCACCTGCAACCACTATCACACCTCGCGATTGTCGTCACCGTCATCGTTATCACCATCTTTAAAGTCGGATTGGAGGTGCCTGCACATCCCAGGTGCATTTGACCCACTGAACGTGATGTATTTTCTTTGGCTGAAACGAAGTGACTTGGCTGACCTGTCTCCAGGTGGACTCTGCCCTGTCGGCTGGGGGTCTGGCGCCACCCGCAGGTGGGGTCCTGCCTGCCGTCAGCGTGGCTGCTTCCTACCCACTGACACCAGGTGCCCCCAGGCCTGCGACGTCTGACAGCAAACAGGGAAGGCTAGAGCTGACCAGTTAGGGGGAGTCAGGGGCTGGGGGACCCGGGGACAGGGAGTTCAGGCAGAAGCCCCGCGCCTCTGCAGGGGCCCGGACCCCTGACCGTGGCCCGCATTGCCCACCCGTCCCAGGTCGGAAGAAGGATGGGGCTGGACCCGATGGCCGCCCAGCCCTTGCTCCCCGCGAAGGTGACCTTCACAGTTTAAACAGTTGGTAGCGGAGGGCCAGATTGCTTGCTTCCCGGTACAGCAGAGTGCGAGATCAGTTTCGGGAATTTTCGGGTGTTTTTATCTGTGCAGCGAAGCCATAACGGCCGTGGCAGCAGCTGGGGAGGCTGAGAAGTTGATGCTTCATGGCGGCTCATTAGGGTGTAATGGCGTTTCCGAGCAGACGCGCCTCTGAGCAGCCGGCAGTGGCCCCGTGCAGTGGCAGTCGGGCGAGCCTCCCTCGTCAGCGGGGCTCCGGCTGATGGATGGCGTCGGGGCCGACACCCTACGGGCGGCTCCGGGCTCCGCGGCCATGTCCGGGGCGCTGTTCTCCGGGGGAAGGGGGAGCGGGAGGGCCTTGGTGGCCGAGCGGGGGTAGACGGTGGCGGGCAGGGCGGGTCACTGAAAGCCCGGCCCCCAGTTCAGGCCGAGCAGTGACTTCCAACTCTAATGTGGCTGTTGGATTTGCCGGGATTAAATTTGGACGGGAAAGTGGTCCCATTTCGATCTGAACCTCACCTTTCAATAAGCTCATGGCTGCAGATAAGTGACAATCTCTTCCAGCCTCTCTCTCTCTGTTGGGATGCAGCCGGGCGTTCCCGCGCCCCGGAGCGGTGAATAGCGCCTCCCATGGAGCAGCGGGCTGGCCGGCTGGGCGGGCTGGTGTTTGCCAGCGTCTCTCACGGTTACATCCACCAACTGGCCTCTTCGCTTGCGTTTCGAGGGGCATGGCTGGCGGGTCGGGGGCTGGGGGGGCATCGCGTCTCCACATGGCCTTTGCGACGGCTGGCCTTTGCGCCCCCACTTCGAAAACGCCTTCGAGGACGGCTGGTCGCGGATTCCCACGAGGCCCTGGGCAGGGAAGGGGGGCACACGAGGGAAGCAGCAGAACCCTGTGGGGAACAGCAACGGGGACCCCAAGAGAACATGAGTTATGCCCAAATCGAATCCCAGCCAGGCCGCCGTCTATGATGACCAGGTGACCCCCGGTGACATAGAACTGCCACTGGGTTCTCCGTGCCCAAGAGCAGCTGGAGGGTGTTGACAAAGTCACGCCGAGGTGGGCGTCTCCCCAGCACCCCGTCTCCGTCAGCGAGCACTGAACGAGCTACCCTTCTCCCAAGATTTAACGCCCGTATTTATCAGAGGGGCGTGGTTCCCTGAGACCCTGCTGCAGAGAGCACCTGCGTGTGGCTGCCATCAAGTCCAAGGTGTCGGTGATGGATATAAATAGCTGAGTTTTAGACGAAACTGCTGAGCAGGTACAAATATGTCCCGTACTTGAAGGCATCTGCTGAGTCTTATTATTCTCGGGTAATTGGGGTTATGGGCAGTTGCTCTCTCTGGTCAGTCAGTTTCTGTCCTGTAGCACGGGCCCCCCCCCAGGCTGTGGGCGCCCCCTTCCCACGCAGCCGGGAGCCAGCTAACCTGTTCCTGCCCGGGCGGGTGAGGAGGGTTTCTGCGGGGTCTTTACTTTCCCTCTGCCCACAACAGCCCCCCGTTCTCGCCCCTGCGGCTGTGAACGAGGGGACAGGCGGAGACTCTGGGCAAAGTCCGCCGGCCGCAGCCCAGGTTCAAAGAGCCGGAGAAGGAAGCGGGGTGCAGCGCTGCGATGGGCTTCTGGTGAGACGCACGACCGGCCCCGACACCCCGGGGCACCACCCACCTTCGGGCAGGAGCAGGGTTCTGGGGTGCAGTTCACCCAAACGAAGCCACTCAGCCTCTGCGAATGCCTCGGGCGTCAACTACAACCGAGCGGCTGGTTTATGGGAGCAAGACGAAGCAGAAGCTGGGGCCGGCGTCCCCCAACCTCACCCCCAGGCCCAGGCCCAGGCTCTGGGCGGAGTCAGGACTCCGGGGGAGAAGGAGCAATAAGAAGTTGCCGTCAGAGGGCACAGCGGGTCACAGAGGGGACGACCTCACCCGCTCTGAAAGCCAAGGTCACTCTTCGCAAAGGCCTCTGATTAATACACAGTCTCGTAAAGTATGTTTCCCTTCTTCAGCAATTTTCAGCAATACGAGGTTTTATTAATTTTGACTGTCCATGCTGTGAGCAGCTCATGTGTCACCAGCTGTGTGACGGGCCACCGGCCTCAGCCACGGAGTGTGGACTTTCACAGCAGGGGAGATGGGGGTGACTTCAACAGCAGAAATCCATTTTCTCGCATCTCGGGGGCCAGAAGTCCAAGATCAAGGTGCCAGTGGGTTTGGCTTCTCCTGAGGCCCCTCCCTGGGCGTGCAGACAGCGGGCTTCTCCCCGTGTCCCCACGCGCCGTCCCTCTGTGTGTGCCCGTGTCCCCGTCTCCTCTTCGCATAAGGACACTGGTCATTCTGCATCGGAGCCACCCCAATGCCCTCACCTTACCTTCACCACCTCTAATCACCTGTACGTGGCCTTATCTCCAAGTACAGTCTCGTGCTGTGTTCCTGGGGGCTGGGCTTTCAGGGACTTGCGGGGAACACGGCTCAGCCCATGGCGGGCGCCACAGGCCAGGCTCAGCATCCCGCCTCGGGCTGCCACTTCGCGCAGCCCCAGCGAGGGGCCGGTGGGGCCGGGGCTGCTCCCGCAGAAAGGCCCGTCCTCTCCGCGACCGGCCACCTGCGCCATCAGCTGCAGCCGGCTGGGTACCAGCGACGCGCCTCGTGGTGACAGCCTTCACCTCCTCACCGCTGTGTTATCAAAAATATAGCGGCTTTCCTTCCCACCTCCTGCAGCCTCGACCCAGACAGACTGCCGCGCTCACGCCTGGGGGCTTCGGAATGCAGAGCGGCATCGATTTCCTGCGTGGGAGGGGGGGCCTCCACCACGTGCCAGCAGGAGGTCGCGCCTGGTGACAGAGCCCCCGGCTCGGTGGTTCCTCCTCCCGCGGAGACCGGAGACATGGACTTGCCTGCTTGCGGCAGGGAGAGCAGAGCAGACGGGTCGCTTAGCTGTCGCCCGGATGGGTCTGAGTTAAGCTTTATTTCCCTAATCACTTACCGCGGATCTGCTGCCGCTCGACGAACTCAGTCTCGCCAGGCGTGGGAATCGGTCCCGTCAGCAGTTTCAAAACTCATCAGCGTCACAGCTTTTCCCACGTCGTGAGTCCTCAGCCTTCCGCGCCGAGCAGCCTCCTTCCTCCGGAACCTCCGGTGGCCCCCGTGGCCTCCTCGTCAAGTCCAGACGCCCGCCCCCGTCCAAGTAGCGAGTCCCTCCCGAGCCTGCATATCGGAACTCTGTGCTCCCAAGAGACCTGCTGCTCACAGCCGTCACCTCCCTGTCACTCACTGCCCCTGCCACCCGCCTGCCTTCCGCCCGCTCTTTCAGCCCGAGGAGGGATTCGGAGCACAGCCAGCATCCTGGGAGGCCGTCGGCCCGGTGCGCGTGGGCCTCGCTCCCGCGCAGAGGGCGCTAACACGCCCACGCACATTGCGCACCTGTGTTTGCACGTGGCAGAGTAACTTGGGGATCAAGGGCACGGAAAGCTCAGGTTCAAATCGTGGCTCTGCCGCTGACAGGCCGTGTGGCGTGGGCAGGTCACTTAACGTCTCTGTGTTTTACTTTCTTCGGTGGTAAAACAGAATAATAATCGTACCGATTGTGACATGAAAGACGGTTGAAACGGTTGAGACTTGAGACGCTCTCAGCTCCACGGCTTCGTTACCCACAGGAACTCTGGCGTCACACGGAAGCTTTCCCATCTGTCCCGAGAGATTGTCACCCAGGCAGGTACGACCGTCAGCGAGCAAAGCCCTGAGCCCTGAGCCTCAGCAGCGTCCTGAGAATCGGTTTAGCTGGACGACGTCTCAAACAACTGTTTATTCATCAAAATGTGGTCCAGGACCCCGGCCTGGCTGTGCCCGCCAGCCCTGAACTGTCACATCACGAACATCCTGACCGAAAACCCACCGGACGCCGCTCGACCCCCGACCCCCGACCGCGTAGACGTGGGCCGTCAGCTGCCGGTGCGGGGTTCTCCCTTCCCGCCCTTAGCGGCCCGGCTCCCGGCTCCGCTTCCCGGCAGGTCGTCCCTGTGCTGGGGGTGGGGACGGCGTGACGGGCCGACCGAGCCGTCACCCATCCTTGACCGCGAAGGTGCTCTCGGCACAGCGCTTGGAGCTTTACGGACAGGGGAGCCGTTAGGTGTTCTCGGCACGCTCCATTTCGACGATAACTTTGGTGCATAAAAACGTTTATTTTACATTCTTTATGCCCAACTGACGCTCGGAAAGAGCCCTAAGTGAAGACTTGAAAGGAGGAAGAAAGTTTGGCCCCTGGAGGAGGGAGCAGCAGAGCTTGTTGGACCCACAGGGCGGGGGCCCCGGCAGCAGCCCCCTCCTCGTTTCTGCCTCCCCCCTCCATAAGCACGACCCCCTCCGGCTGTGGCGATAGGTCTGGATTCCGCGGTGGCTCGTGCAGGGCGTGGGGAAAGCAGGCGTCCACGTGGGGCCGTCTCAGGACCCGGGGAGGGAGGTGCTCCACAGCGGACGCCCCTCACCCCTCCCAGCCCCCCATAACATCAACAGGAGCGGCCACACGCCCCCCTTCCCCTCTCATCCCTATGGTCCGTGAGACCTCGATCTTGCCAACTTCCGTCTGGCTTCCATGTTGGCGGGAGATGACAGGGGCCCATGGAGCCTTCTGCAGGACAAAACCACAGGCGGGACCCCCTTGGAAAGGCAGGCATGCAAGAGTTCCAGAATGTTCTCTTTCCCACCTTCTCCATGCCCGCATCACAAGGGTGTTTCACCAGGCATGGCAAGGTCTGAGAAGCGGCACACGCGCCACGCCCTCTGCTGCGTGGACACGGTCCGCGTTTTGACCAATGACACTGATTTTCGTCTCTGCTGATCTTCGGTGCCTTCATAGTTGACCTGGCACGGGGGGAAGTTTGACTGGGGACCGGGACCCAGGCCCCACGGTCGTCACGGCTCGCGAGTGGTGACGACAGCGCGCCCCAGAGACTCACTCCGTGGAGGGCTGACGCCCTGCACCGCACACGTCGCGTGGAGACAGGAGTGAGGGGACCCCCCTCTCGCGGGGACCCCGGCTGCAGTCGGAGGCGGGGTGTCACACTGCTTTTCGGACGTGTTGGGCTCAGCTTCTTTTCTTTCGTTTTTAGTGCGCACAACAAAATTCCATTTTTTCCCTCTCTGAAGTAGATTTTATTGGGAAAATACCGCCACTCCCATCCCCTTCCATGCCCCTCCCTAATACACGAGCTGCCAAACCTCTTAGAAGTTGTTTTCCCGAGGAGGACTCGCCGCCCTGGTGATGAACCACAGGGAGGGTGGAGGCGTCAGCGCCGGCTGAAAGGCCAAGCCCTCACTCCGTGGTTACCACGCTGAGAAGCTGCCCGCACTCGCCCCGGGGGGCAGGAGAGGACCCTACGAGGTGGCCTTGGGTGCGCGACGAGCCCCCAGCCCCGAGGCGGCCATTCTCAGCTTTTCCAGGGAACGGGAAGCGAGGGAAAGACTCATTGGTATGTACCTCACTTATCCGAGATTTATGATGATCCAGACAGACAGGGGCTGCGGCGAAGGGAAGGTTCGGCCCAACAAATTTATAATGCAAACAAGATCGCAGAAAGGAGGTGTAACTCCCTGGAGCTGGCGGTCTGTTTGCAAGGACTCGAGGGAGGAGGGCACGCATTTATCTTATCCATAATTGATTGGCCAATTACCAGCCTCTCTTATCTGGTTTCCTGCTTAGACCGTAAGGCAGGGGCCTGACGCGGTCTGGGACAAGCGTGGTGTTTGGATCTCAAAGTTATTTGCTGACTGGGGAGATGAATATGTTCATCGAAGCAAGCCCCCGAGGGGAGGCGCTCGGCTTTGCTGATTCAGTACGCTATTTAATTCACCTCCATTCCTTTTAAAACATTCTTCAGTTCAGAATGGTCACTGGCCAGATCATCGGTGTCCGACCGGGAGCGATTCTGCTGCCGGAAGACGCTTGGCCATATCAGGAGGCCCTTCCGGTTGTCTAAACTGGAGTAAGGGCGGGCGAGGTGCCAGTGGACAGGGGCCAGGCCCTGCAGCAAAGTGTTTCCTGCTCAACACTGCTGAAGTTGGGGAGCCCTGACCTGGGGCCCCTTCTCAAGTCAGCTGGGCATGGGAGCCTGGGCCGTGAGCCTCCGTGAGAGCTGCTATGGATGCCACCGTGGCTCTCGAGCGACTTGGCCATTTCTGCTTCCTGTCCACCCTTCCGGCCTCAGGAGCATCCACGAGGCAGCGGAAGCAGAGGCAAGTTCGCTGCCGCCGCCTCGCAGATGGACGGCCTCGAGAATGGGAGGGAAGGGACAACCTCACCGTCGGCGACGTCACGTGTCCGGTGAGAAGCCTCATGGGTGCCACCGGGTGAGTGGGTGTCCTCTGGGACACGGTGCCCGAGAAAACCTGTAGGCGTCAGTCGGAGCTGTGATCCTGCACAAATCTCCAGGTGGGACAGATGCTGAATGAGAATAGGTACAACGCAAGGGTTAAAGGCCAAGTAAGAGAGAAGGTTCCAGAATGCCCCTGGTGGGTGGCAGGAGGCAGGCTCCTGCGGCTAATCCGCTGCGAACACAGCTTTCCCTCGGGTCGAATGGGGCTGGCTGAGACATGCCATCCGCTCCCATCAGTTTGGCCAAGAGTTTCACAAAATGCAAATCCGAGTCTGCTAAGGCTGCTGGGAACGTGTCCTCTGGCCGTGACGTGGAGTGTGACAGGACGCAGCGTCGCAGAGTGACGCCGGGATTTCCCCTTCGCCAGGAGCCCCGTCTCGACTGTCCGCCCGCGCCCGCACTCCCGAGCACGTAGAGCAGATGTGGGAGGTCGGGCTGCGCATCGCTCGGGGCTTCCCGCTGGGGTCGCCCAACTTCGGGGTCAAGGGCAGGGTTTGGAGCGAGACGGAAGCACTGGTGTCCCGGCTCCATCGGGCGTCACACGGGGAGCACTCCTAGGTCTCCCCGGATTTAAAGCTGGGATAACGATGCCCCGGCTCTCGGGTCGTCATGGAGATGGAGGTAAGTGAGTGTCACGCCCAGGGTGACGACAAGGACACCTGCAAACCCTGGAGGCGGCGTGTCCGGAATTGGGCCTCCCTAGGCGTGGCGTGAAAATGGTGCCCTCTGTTCCAACAGGCGGGGCGCCCCAGGCGCAGGCAGAGCGGGTTCCTGCTGTCAGACTGCTCGTGCACGCAGAGCGCAGGTCAGGGCTCCCCAAGCGAGAGACACAGCGGACGGCGGCGTCCAGACTGACTTTGTTCATTTCACCCCCAACGATCGTGTTCACACACACGCAGAGCTCCGGCTGCGGTGCTCGAGATCGTGCCGGACAAAGCATGTCCTGCCGGTTTCATCGAGCGAGCGGATAGGGACGAAGGAAGGAGAAAAATACTGAGCGAGGCCGGGGCAGGAAATTAAAATGACCGGGGGTGACTGGCGGGCGGGCTCCTTCAGCCTGGGAGGTCCAGGCAGAAATCCCAGGAGGTTCAAGTTGAAGGTTCGATGAGAAAAATATGGCCAAGGGACAACGATCCGGCCAGGGGACGATCAGGGAGAAGACCGTTCTGGGTTCAGGGAGCAGCAGCCAGCGAGGACCCAGTCACACGGCGTTCGATTCAGGTCGTGAAAGCGTCGCGTGGGGAGGGCTGCTGTGGCTGACTCAGCAGGGGCAAGGTGAAGGCCAGAGGTCCGGGCGGGAGCGACGGGGGCCTCGGACACGGGACGGTGGCGGGGCCGACGAGGGCTGGGTGTGCTCTGGGTCCAAGCTGCTGTTCCCGTGAGTGGACATTTTGTACTTAAACGTTTAAGCGCACAGAGCAGCACAAAGTCTGAGCACAGAGCCTGCAGGGCCATCAGACACTGAGCACGTCCGTGTGTGGCCCCCGGCCCCGGTCTCCCTGCGCCCCGCCAACCCCACCGTCCACTTCCCAAGGGCGACCACCATCTTGAGCTCTAAATCCACAAGCAGCCGCGCCTGCTCGGGGCGTGTGCGGTGGAGGCAGGTGCTGAGCGCTCTCCCGCATGTGGCGTCCCCTGTTCGGCGTCACGGAAGGACCGTCCCGGCGTCGGGGAGCGCGCGCAGCTCATTCCTCCGCTGTAGGGGACACCGTGGTGCATTCACGCATCCCGCGGTGGACGGGCTCGGGGCTCGTCCCTGCCGTGGCCACTGCGCACACTCTTCTTGCATTCTGCGTCCGCGCCTGGCCGGGAGGCTGGGTCGGAGGTCACCAGCGGTCGGCTCCAGGACGATCTATCCGCTCTGTCCCCCAGCGGTCCCCAGCTGCGCTGGTCAGTTCGCAGTGGCGGCCTCTGGGGACTTGCCTGGTGAGGTGGCGTGTGCTTTCGTGTTTAACGGGCCGATTAGGATACCCTGGTCTGCAAGGCGCCCATTCAAACCGTTCACCCACGTCCCGCTGCACCTGTCTGTCTAAGTGCTTAATTTGCGCCTGTTTATCTCTAAGTTCTCGAATCGCCTTTTGGTGTATTTTTATAGTTTCCAGTTTGCTGCCGAAATTCTCTCTCTTGTTCGTAACTTTCCGGAACATCTCAATCGCAATGACTTCGAGGTCCGGGTCCGACACCCCACATCTGTAAGTCACCGTGGCTTTGTTTCGTCGTCTGCTTTTCTCTGGGTTTTAGCTCTGGTCTTGCGCTTTCTCAAGCTGCAGGCCATCGAGAGGCAGCTATGTTTAGCGGGGCGGCCCCCGGGCAGACGGCCGCGAACTTTCTCTTCATCTCCCTGACACTGGGAATCGACCACACCTGTGTTTAGCTCCTCAGCTTCTCGATCGACACCCCCACCCCCACCGCCGGGTTGTCAGCCTTGGGGTTTCTGCTGATGCATCGGCAAGAGGCTCCGCAGGCCGAGCAGCCCCGAGCCGGGTCCCCTTCTCTGTGCCCGTCTCGTCCAGTCCAGTTCGAAGTTTGCTTTGTTTTGGTTTGAAGTTACGTTTTACGGTCGCGTTGTTGGCATTGCCACCTCTCTCCTTTTTATCGGCAGGGCCGGCGGGGAGGCCCATCCGTTCCTGGTCGGCTCTCGTTCCCCGGCGACGGCTCTTCCTGCGTCCCACCTGGATGTCCCCGTGTCACGGGAACCTGTCCTCCTCGACGGCTTCGAGCACCCTTCACACGCCCACCCCCGTGAGACCGGGAGAAGCTCTGCTGGGCGTCTTGGCCGCTCGGCCCCCCGCCCCCCTCACATCAGAGCAGACGCTTCGAGCAGAAAGCGTGTGGCGGTTTCCTGGCTCCCCTCGCAGAGCCGACCTTCGCTCTGGAAACTTCCACACCTCCTGCTACCTCGAGCGCACTCCGATGCCTTCAAACGGATGTTTTATTCGAAAATGTTTTCCCTGAATTTTCTACCCCAAAGAAACATTCGTACAAAAATGTCTACACAGGAGTCGTTCTATACGAAACAGGTCATCTGAAACGAGCTGGTCTGTCGCACCCAGATGTGGGACATCTGTGTGCGTTTTGAAGATGGGGCCATTCTGAGGGGCCGTGCACGCGCGCGTGTGTGTGTGTGTGCGTGTGTGTGTGTGTGTGCGCGTCTGTATTGGGGGAGGTGTCTTCAAGGATGACTCCGAGGTGTGTGGCCTAAGAAAACTGGCAGGCTAGAAGTGACATCTTTTGGGAGAAGTTAGCGAGAGATTAGTTCAGTTTTGCCACGTCGGATTTGAGATGCTAGATGTCCATGTGGAGATGTGGACTGAGCATTCGGCTCCCTGATTCCGGGGTTTGAAGGAAAGGTTCAGTGAAAATCCGTAGTTCTCGCGAAGGCGGTGGGATATGTGAACTTGGACTTTCGGAGCAAGTCTCGCCCGAAGATGGGACTCTGGAGTTATTGCATGTGGCTCTTACTTTAAACCATTGACTCGGTCACCTGGGGAGTGAAGAGACGCACGGAGGGAAGGGGGCCGGGGTTCGTGCTCTTCGTCACCCCATCGTAAAGAACCCGTGGGACCTCGAAGGACAATGAGAAGGAACGGCCCCTGACGTGGGAGCGAGACAGCAGGGCACGCTGTGCTGGAAGCCGAGCGGCGGCGGCGGGTAGGAGGGCTGCACAGCTAAGTTCTGAGAACGTACATTTTCGGGTCAATTAAATGGTGAAGAAGGGACAGAGGAGATTGACTAAGCGTTTCCCACGAAATAGGAGAAAACCTAGAAGACTGCGGAGTCACAAAGCCAGGAAGAGAAAGGTTTCAGGAAGGAAGAAGTACTGAATGAGTCCGATCGTGCTGAAGGTTCCCATAAGAAAAACGTGTGGAAGCCGCCATTGTTTTCGGCACCGTGGAGGTCATCGGTGGTCCTAACAAGAGCAGGCTCAGAACGGTGGGGATGGACGCCCCAGGCAGAGGACGGAGTGTTAAGGGTCGTGAGTCAGGGTTCTCCAGAGACACAGAACCGATTGCGCGCACGTGCACGCACACACGCACACACACACACACACGGGGAGAGAGATCTATTTCAGGAACTGGCTCACAGGACAATTATGGGGCTGGCTGGCAATTCCAAAACGTGCAGGGCAGGTCGGCAGTCTGGAAACCCAGGGAAGAGGTGATGTTGCAGCTCGGATCCAAAGGCCACCTGGATGCAGAATTGCTTCTTCCTCTGGGGACATCGGTCTTTTCTCTTAGGGCCCTCAACTGATTGGGCGAGGCCCACCCACGTTTTGGAGCGCAATCTGCTTCACTGAATGTCTATTAATTTAAATGTTAATCCTCTCAAGAAAAAGCCTTCACAGAAACAACTGGAATAGAGTCCGACCAAATCTCTGGTACCGGGGCCTAATCAAGGTGCCGCATAAAATGAGCCATCACAGAGATGGAAGGAGAAACAGCGTGATGGGTTAAGATGCTCCCCTCCGAACAGGCTGGAGCTGGAGGGACAGGTGGAACCGTTTCGTTTTCACAGAGCAGGCGTTCGAACAAATTTGATCACAGAGCCTTTATTCTTGGAATAAGCATTAATATTTCCCTGATGTCGTGTTCTGTGAAAACCGGCTTGGGAAATTCTGGCTCCAAGACTCAAAGCTCAGTTTGTATCTTTTCTAATAATCAGCGAGTCAGTCAAACACACCAGATCCCACAGCGCTTCCCAGCTTTCCCTGCATTCCGCCTGTGCGTGTTCGCTGGTGAGTCTACTAGCTAGTTCCTGCTAGGGGATTGCGGCTCATCTCTGTAGATTTGACGTTCACATTTCGATAGGATTTCCCAGGAGGAACAAGGCCTCTCTGTACTCTGTGTAGTGACTGGAGATTGCATGTCACGCTCCCAGACAGTGGACGTGTTTGAGTCTCTGGGACGATCACGCGTATGTCGTTCGTGTAACGGACGCTGGTCTGAGACCATATCGACAGACCGGAAGGAGTCAGCCCTCATCGCTTCCCAAACACGCATAGCGATTTCAAGTTTTCGACATCACGTTCCCTGTCTAGCTGAACATATTGGCAGATAGCTGTTGTAAAGAAAGAGTTTAAGAAAAAGAGAGAGAGAGAGAGAGAGAACAATTTGAACATTCGCTCTAAGTCTGTGCCTGATTCCTAGAAAGAAATATTAACTTTTGACCCGAAAAATGAAATAACAGTGAATCGATGACCTCAGACCTCACGGTCCGCATCTCCAGTTTCGACGTTAACGACGCAGATGTCTTTGGCCTGCAGTCATGTCATTAGGAATACAAGTGTCTGGTCACAGAAAGGGGTTTCGCCTGTTTCTCACGTCTGGTTTTAGCCGAGATTCTTAGTTGCAGGCAACAGAAACCAAGGTTGTGACTGTTCGAGCAGAAAAGGGGTTTGTTTGCCCGACGTCGTGGGCAGCTCGCAGCAGCGAGGGGAACCGGAGAATCAGGCTCCGCGTTCGACAGCCACGTGCGGCACACACGTCACGTCGCACAGCAGCCTGGGGAGGCCGCCCCGCCCCAGCCTGGGCACCTCGCTGTCGAAGTTCGCGCTGCCAGCATCCGCTAGCGTCAAATACAGGACCCGAGAGTCATACGCATTGCAGCCCTGGTGCCCGGGAAAGTCCTGGGAACCCCCTCTGCCCACGGACGGGGTCCCCGACCTTACATTGCTACCTCCTGCCCCCAAATCTGGGAAAACACAGACTCCGGGTCACGCGATCGGGCCACCAGGAAGGCTGAAGTTGTGAGATCTGCCCTTCTCTGCTTCCGCATGAAACGTGTCTCTGCTTCCACCCGGACCTGCGAGGGGACAGCCCCACGCTTAGGAAGGAAGCCGAACAGATCGGTAGCCGAAAAGAAGTCCAAGTCCACTCCAGCCAGCCGTCGGGCGGCTCTGCACGCACGCAGCCTTCTCTCACCCCGAATTTCTAAAACAAGGCTCCCACCTGCCGCGGCTTCTCTGATAGAAGGAAAACTCTCCTCCTTAAAGAAAGGCGGGTGACTCCAGGTCCTACGGATCATCGCACCCACCTCCACGTTTGGTCGCAATCTAAACTTGACCCTCCGTAACCCAAGGTCTAACCCCTAAAAGTGACCACCGCCATTACCTCCTATAGGTAACAGTGAAGTAAATGGGAATAAGACAAGAGGAAAGTTAGAAAAAACACCCAGATTGCCAACGGTATACACGTGGCTCAGGAAGCGAGAAGGTCTGGGGGTGCGCTAGAGTCTGGGGGTGCGCTAGAGTCTGGGGGTGCGCGAGAGTTCCCGGGCACGCCGTCGGCGAGGACGCCGAAGCCTGCGATCAGCCGTCAGCGTCGCGGGCCCTGGCTGAACGTGCGCGGCGCCGGCGCCCGCTCCCTCTGCCTCCGGCCACCACGGCGGCGGGGCAGTGCCTTCCCGCGGCCTGTTTCCAGCCGCATTCCTGATGCGCGGAGCCCCCGCTGGAGCTGCCTGCTTAACTGTCACCATCGCTCTTGGCAGTCCCCGGAGGCACCCCCGGGGGTCCCCTCCATTCCCCATCCCTCCGGCCTTCTTCCACTGTAGGTCAACGACCTACTTCCCCTTCGCGGTCAACGTACGTCACTTGAGCCAACATCATATCCTTTTTTTGAAAAGTTTTCCACGCGAGTGTTCTCACGAATGGTGAGTTCGCTTCCACTTGGCCCTTCTTGTGATTATGGCTCTTACTTTGTGGATCGACACAGCTGTGGGCGTTCTGCCTCTTCCTGACGGGTTTCTTCCCATTACTCAGAAACTGGATCCCTTCGGGTTCCCCCGGACACACCAGAATGGGGAGTGGGGTAGGTCCTCGCGCGACACCCGAGCCCCATCACACTCTAACCAGAATTGGCGTGAGCCTGACGTTTCCCACAGCCCCCGAAGGTCTGAGCATTTTCCTTTTCTTATTTCACGATTGACCTGTTAAAAGGCTGCTGGTCTTTTGGGTTGGAATCAGGAGGAAAATGTGTAGTTCTTATTTGTGAGAGTCTTCCCAGATCCACCCTCAAGCATGAGTAGTCAGCTCTTCACTCCAGAGAGCCTGGGTCTGCGGACTGACTCAGGTCAGAGGGTTCGAGGGGCTGAGACCCACGTCCTACGGCTGGGTGTAGGCTCTGCTCGTCAGGCCCATACCACCGAGTCTGCTGTCTATTTTGTTTCTGGGGAACCCGACATCAACGAACCATCTCCAGTGACGCGGGTGCAGCAGACCATCGCAATCCGCAGCGCCTGGGACGTAACCACATCCGCGGAGGGCGGAGTGGTACCGTGCCCCCATCCCTGGGACCCTGGAATTCCTATTAAATCACGGAGCCCGAACCGATTGCAACGTCTCCGCATCAACCGCCGCTGGGGTCGCCTTTAAAGTTTCGGGCTCTCTGTCCATGAAGTATTTCTCAAGGCCTTAGTGAAGGGAGTGCCCCGAGCCCTCTTGCAGGACGCAGCTAAGGAGTGGAAGACTGGCTGATACATCCATCCAGTACTTTAATCTTCCTCATCTTGGACTCCTTCCTCCGCAGTAATCAAAAGGAGGCTGACATCCGAGCTTCATTAGCGCGAGTCTCTGGTGAAAAGTTGGATCCAGTTTTCATTCAACCAACTCAGCAAATAATCGGAACATTTTCCAGAGGGTTGACCTAGCACACTGCAATCAAAATCTCCGATACGGGCCCCATGATAGGGGGAAAATCAGCCTGTTCAGGATTTTGTTCTTTCCTGTTTGGATCAGCACCTTGGGATCCAACCCCAGATATGATTTTCATCCTTAGCCTCGTGGATATTGATTGCTTACTATTCTTTAGATATTGGTCTTGTTTTAAAATCACCAAACGATACATTGAATACTTGTATGCTTTCGCAAACTAATACGTCATTGCTGTTATGACTGATGTCTTTTTGCGAGCCTTGGTTTTACTGGTTAAGATTAGAGTTGCGACCTTTTTTTCTGACGTTAACGAACAAAATCTTGCAATTCTTTTGGCGTCGTGGTGTGAAAATTGTTCCTGCCATGGGTGGACTGGTGAAAACAAGGTCCCGTGCAGCCATGGCTGCTTCTCGCAGTGGCCATCGGGCAAGGTCATTAGAGGGGAGACGGACCTGCTTCGGTGGCAAGGACGTCCGTGGGGTTCAGAGGCTCGGGGGTCCATGACGCATCGGACCCCTCCCCTACACGTCCCCTCCAGTTCTTGGCTCCAGCGAGGACGCTACTGTTGAGGACTACTTCGGCAGTTTGTGCCATCCAGGTCACCAGTGCTGCATGTACCCAAGTTTACTCTAATTGCCACTGCCACAGAGAGTCCTCATGCCACCCTTTCATGCATCGCTGGCTCCCAGGCAAGGGCAGGTGAGAACACCTGTTCGGTGGCGCCTACGTGACAAGGGGATCCGGCACTTTCAGCTTTTCTAATGGGAAGTAACTGCTTTCCATCAAGATCCACAGAGGTAGGGAATCGCCCACACGCAGGAAGGAGTTTCAGCTGCAAGGCACCAAAAGCGAGTGAATATCGCTTACCGCCTCCCAGCAAGACTGAGAAATGTGTTTCCTTCTCTTGCTAATGAAAATTAGCTTTTGCGTTTTAATGGGGCGGGGGGAAAGCAAAAATGAAAGCTTCGTGGGGAGATCCTGATTTACCGGGTCAGGATGGCGATGGGTCCCTTAGCGAACCAGAGGTTCATGATCTTTCCTGCAAGCGCACAGTCATTTTTTGAGTATTAACTATAAGGCAGGTCCCTGCCGGGCCTGGAAATATAGTAATAATTAACCCAGAGATGGTCCCAGGCCCACTAGATTATTCTCTGGCAGGGAGGACATATTACAAATAAATAACATAAAGAACCAAATACTTGAAAATATCATAAGAACAATAAAGAAAAAGTACATGGTGTTGTAAGACCATATAACAGAAATATGAACCTGTCTTGGGCTTACCACCTCCCTCATCCCCCATTCTTCTAGGAAATAGTCATTAGCCTCCTGGAGGGGCTGGTGATGGAGAGCTGGGGAGAGAGGGGTAGTGGTCCACATGGAGGACAAAATATGTGTGTCCTTAAGGTAAGAAGAAGTTAGTAGCTCATGGAAAACTTAGACTCGTGCGTCGAAAACGTAGTGAGCGAGGCGGAGAGAGACATGTGGGAGCAGGCGGTGGAGGGATTCTATTTCTCAGACACAGAACGAGGGGAGTCGGAAGAGGCAGGGGTCCCCACGTGACTCCCCAGCAGCCGTGGCGTAACCAGAACTGAGCCGAAGTTACCATCTCCCACCCTCGAAGCGGACCCCGTGAGCCGTCCCAGCTCAGGCATGACTAGGTTTATGTCTGAGGAGGGAGAAAACCTGGCTGCCACGCGGAGGAGGAGTCGAGGAGCGAGTGAGAAGCCCACGCAGAACACGCCCGCAGCGGTTATGGCGAGGGACGGCGGAGCTCACGACAGGGTGGCACACCAGAGACTGCGGCGGGGCCCCTGGAGCAGAGCCGAGCGGTTAGTCCTGCAACCAGGATGCGTTCTCGAATTTCGGGAGAGTAGAAAAATGCGCGGGCTGAATTACAAAATTAAACTACCTTTCAAACCCAAGGATTATTTTTCCGGGATGTATAAAATACTTCGGTTTTGTGTTTTTGACTCAGTGCCTCCCTCGCGTTTTTTTTTGGGGGGTCCACTTTTCGGACTTATATCCGTCCAGGCTCTTTGGAGAAAGAGACTAATAGGGTGTGTCTATATAAAGACATGGATTTATTCGAAGGAATTGGCTCACGTGATTATGGAGGCTGGCGAGTCTCAAATCGGATGGGGAGGCTGACAGGCTGGAGACTCAGGGATCAGTCGTAGTTTGAGTCCCAAGGCCACCCGCGGGTGAACCAGGGAGAGCTGATGTCGCAAAGACCGAAGGTTTTGCTGCAGACTCCCCTCCTGCTCGGAGGAGGTGAACCTTTTGCTCCATTCGGGCCTTCAGCTGATTGGATGAGGCTCACCCACATTATGGAGCACAATCTGCTCTACTGAAGTCCGCTGATTTGCCTGCTAATCTCAACCATAAAAACCATCCAGAATAACGTTTGGCCATACAAATGGGCACGGTGGCTCAGGCAAGCTGACACAAGGTGAATGTCACAGGGCTGCATCGCAACCCCACCTGGGAACACCTGGGGAGGGCACCTGTGGGACCCTCGTTTGACTCCCCTACACGTGTGCTTTGCTGTGGGTCATGAGTCCTTTCCGGGAATTGAGCGGAAACTCTCTCTCCGCCCCGATAATGTTCCCTGGAAGCTCTCACCCCACGCAAGCTGGGCTCAGCCCCAACAAATGCTTCTCTACATGGCCAGCCAGCAATAGGTGGCCTGGGACGATGTGGCATCTGTCCCCGGGGACCTTCAGTGAGAGAATGCAGCCATCTGTCCTACCGGGTTTAGCCTGGGCACGCAGGCCACAGGGACAGATGTTCTCCTGAGATCGCTTCTTGACAAGGATTTGATGACACCGGCCCTTTGCGTCTTCCGAATTAACAGCTGCTGATTTCATTCAAATAATCTAATTTGGAATGCTGTTTCTGGAACGCAGGCAGCTTCTTCTGCCCAGGCAGAACAAAGCGAGTGGAACGGGGGCCTTAATGGGAGATATTTTGGGTGTTTTCAGAAATACGAGTCAACAATCTGTTCACTCGCAGGGGCCCTGACCTCTTATTTTGTGGGAAAACAGGAAAAACAAGCCGGGTGGAAAGAACATAAATATTTCACTTTCACCGACTCTATAATCTGAGCTAAAAGCGATGGCTCCTCTGGACCCTCCCAGCCTCCCCGCTCCCCGAGCGCGTCTTCAAAACGCAGGGTGAGGACCAGGCAGGTGATGGAGAGGAATTTAACATGGGATTCGCCAGTTTTGAAGAAATATAAGTTAGAGACACATCGATTCATTTCCGGGAGAGGATGGGAGTCCTTGGAGGAAGAGACACGGCGTTTTCACGTGAGAGCTTGGACTTGGCCAGGAGGGACGACACGGCCCTGGGGACGGGTGCAGACGGGCCTTGCCCACACCGTGGCAGTGTCTGCACAAGGGTGACAGGGACCTGAAGACTCAGGCGCAGGTGGCCACACCGAGCTTCTGATCTGCGTCTGTACCATGCGCCTGGTCTCCTGCCCCGGGTGGCACAGGTCAGAACTGCCTCTGCACCCCGTGCCCGGCGATCCAGCCCAGAAGAGGCTTTGCCGTGAAAGTCAGAGGTCCCGTCTCCACCCTGCTCTGCAGTCGGGGTTTCCTCTGGGGAGTTTCCTGCTTGGAGCACCCGCAGGGACAGGCTCAAACCTGGTCCTGGTCGAGACACTGGATCAAGGTGAGGATCGGTTGTGTGAGCTGCTTAAGATGTTGTAAGATTATTAGGATTCTTTTTCTGCAGGGCGGGGGGTGGAACTGAGACAGATTTTCCCATTATCACAGAAATACAAGATCCGGTTTTTTAAATTAAATGCACAGATGAGGAAATAGGGGCTGGTCGCCCCTTGGGACCAAGTCATCTACGGCAAGGGGTCCTGGGAGAGGGATGGGGCTGCTGCTCTCGCTCTCCTCGGGGTCCGGGGGGGGTGGCCCTTCACCTTCTCCACTGGCTCTTAGGGTGAGTTCCTGGTTAGGGAGCCTCACAATTCGATTGAACCAACAAGAGTCTTGAGCACCCGGCGTGAGTGAGCTGCAGTGTAGGTACCGGCCACGTGAGGATAAGTGACGTGCCTCCTGCAGGAGCTTTGGCATAGAAACTAGATGCGTGTCGTGTGGGCGGACCGGGGCCGGGCTGGACGTGCAGCTGGGACCAGCCTCCTGGTGCTCCGCAGCCCCAAGGGGCCGCCTGCTCCACTGCTGTCCCCTCCTCCCCTCCCTCCCCTCCCCCATGAGAGAGTTCTGGGGGTTGCAAATCACCCAGGTGCTTGAAGAAGGACTGAGGATGATGAGCCTGATGCGTCCCCTGAGCACGGACGCGTCCTCCTGGTGTCCTGAGACCCTCCGGACACAGAGCACTGAGCGGTGGCGGGACCCCTGGCAGCTTGCTTGGGGGAGAGCAGCCATGCCAGGTGGGGCGACCTGGCCCCCTGCAGGTGCTGGGGACAGCCTGCGTGCTCGGGGACAGCCTCTAGGGGAAGCTGTGGCCATCGGAGTCCCCGGTGCGCCCACACCTCCTGCAGCTGTCTGCCACCGGCTCCTGCAGGTATCCCCCGGGCCCAGGTCCCAACTCCGAAGCAGATGCAGCTCTGGCATTCTCGGGGTACACAGGGGCTCACTCCTGGGGCCTGAGGCACGATGAGTCCCCAGCAGCCACACCTCCGGCAGAGAGCAGATCCGTGCTCACCCAGGCACTGCGTGGCCTGTCCCCTCTTCCCTGTGGCTCTCCTGTCCTGAGCCGGCTGGCAGGGCCTGAGGACACCTGCAGACATAGTCTCACTGGGTGGCAAGACGTCCATGCAGAATGAAATGAAGCTCAGTAAAATAGACCAAATCCACACCCCAACCCAAAGAAGCTGGAGCGCGCGTGGCCGCCTGTTCGGAATAGTTTGGGGTTCGGGGACCGACAGGCGAAGCTCTCCAGAATCGGGTTCTCAGAAACGTGTCCCGCTTTGTCTCGAAGGTGACGCTGAGCCCGCAGTGAAGGGGCAGCACCGGCACTCTGCCGTGAGTCCGGGGCTGCGGGGTCCCTGCCGGCTCGCGGCTCTGCGCAGGGCCTGGGGCCTGGCACGCGGTGGGGCCTCAGCGTCCTGTCATTGGAACGAGTGTTCTGTGCTGTCGGAGGAGCCGGCAGCAGCCGGGGGCCGGGTTAGGGACTCCCCCCTCCTGACCCCGGAGTCTCTGTGCCCACCGGCCCCGTGATGGCTTCTCGGGGCCCAGGCCTCCCCTCTGCGACACGGAGCTCACGCTCGTGAACATGCTTGCGTTTGCAACAGGAGTGGCCACGGGGGTGAGCAACGGGATTCTCGGTGACGGTAGAGCTCTCAGGCATGACTCAGGGTGAGCAAGGCGGAGCTCCTGCCCACGGGGAGTTCCCTGGCCGAGGGCGTTGCCCGCAAGGCCCAGCGGGTCCACAGGAGCGTGGAGGTGGCCGTCACCCCGCCCTCCCCCCTCTCTCGTGTGACCTGCTGGAACACCCGATCCCAGGAGTGTGGGGGGCTGTGCTATGACCAAGCCTTGGGGACCCTCGTGGGCACGAGCGATGCTTCACCCAGGTCCCCCTGCCTGGTGCAGGGGTCCGATGCTCCCTCCTACCTCAAGGCACGTGATCCACGGGAAGGGTCGCCTGCCTGTCCCCGCCACCAGAACTTCTCAGCTGTCCACCTGAGGCTGAGCCGGGGACATGAGTCCTGGCCAGTGTCCCAGCTCCGAGGACACGGGTGAGGTGGTGTCCGTGAGACGCGGTGGCAGGAAAACCTTGAATCAGCAGCTGGCCAGCGGCAGCTCCGAAGTTCAACTGCAGTGACGCCCCCTCCCGAGGGTTCTGGAAGAATCTAGCTCAGCCTGGGCCCCGTGGCAGGGCCCAGATCAGAGCAGGCGCCACTGACATCCGCTGGTGAGTGAAGCGGTTCGGCCCGGGAGATTCCCTCGACTGGGTGGACCGTGGCGACGCACCGTTAAGGCTGCTCGCAGACAAGCTCGCCGAGCGCAAAAGCACGGGCCTGGTCTCCGGGCCGGCGAGGCACGGTGCCGCTCCTGGGTGCCGCGCTCTCGCTGGGGACACAGGCTCGCAGAGCACAGGGCACGTTCACCGCGGCAGCAGGTGGTGCCGAGACTGGCAGGCCCCGTGCACACGCTCACCCTCTCGGCGCTCACGAGAGCCCAGAGGGGCTCGGAGGGCCCAGCGAGGCGCCCAGGGACACGGCGGACACGAGAGCCAGGGCCTGTGGAGCCCTGTGCCTGCCGCAGACGGGTGAGCCAGGGGCTCCCGGCCCCTCCGGCTGCCCTTCCCCAGGCAGGCGTTGTCGGGACCCCAGCTGCGCCTCTGTCCCGTGGCCTTTCTGAGCCGCACCCCACTGTCCCCTCCACCCCTTCCCAGGATGACTTCGACCCTTGCCCGGCCTGACACTCGAGCACGTGCTGCACGGGCACTCACTGTCCTGGGCTGGGGAAGCCGAGGCCCCTTGGAGACTTGGCCTGTGACCTTCACGGCTTGTCCCAGAGCAAACCGGGGACGCGGCACGAGGCGTCAGCCGCTCTGTGATTAGATGCCATCGAGGAAGCGCGAAGGAAAACAGCAACTCTCCGCTTCCGCTGCTGCCCACGCCCACGTTTTCCTGCACTGTGATGGCCAAGAGGCTCCCCCGGCACCCCTGGATGACGGGAAGGGCTGCGGGGGAGCAGCATGAGGAGGGGGGGCCCGTGGGTCAGCGCCCCTGCAACGCCAGCTGGCATTCCCGTCCCGCCCTGTCCCCCACGCCCCCCAGCTCAGGGAAACACACCGCAGCGCAGCCGAAGCTCAGGGCCAGCACCTGCCTCCGGCGTCCGGGAAAGTCAGCTCCACCCTCTCCCCGCCCTGCCTGTCTCAAAACAAACGGACGAGCTCATATCGGCCGCTTCACGACTCCCCCGACCCCCCAAAGCTAATGGGGTGATTCCCAGTCTGTTCCCGTTTGTCCACTTGCTGTCAGGTGAGGTGGAAATGTCCCCTGGGACAGATGTCACCGTCCACACTGAGAAAGCCAGAGCGAGTTGGGTGGCAGCGCCTTCTCGTTTGTGACCAGGAGCGAGGGACAGGGTGGCAGGCGTGTTTGTGGGAGAGGCTCACCCTCACCCCTCTCAGCTGGCAATTCAGGTCCTCAGCACCAGCCGTGGAGCTCGGGGAGGCGCATGCGGCCTGCGGGGTGCTCCCTGGTCCCCCGCGTCAGGGCAATGTCCCCACTGGGGCCCCCTTGTCCTGAGGGGCCTGGTAACATGCCCCCCGCAGAGTGAGAGGGGCTACTGCCTGACTCTGTCCCACCTTGAGGTAGGGCCTCAACCTCCAGAGCCCTGGCAAGCACGTGTTGTTCTCTCCTGGAGGGTTCTAGAACCCCCAGAGTTGTCTCACCCACACTCCGAAAACAAGGGTCGCCCCCGGACAACCTTGGGAATAATCCCACAACAGGCATGCACTTCCATCTTAATCTTAATTCCTGAAGGACAGGGTTTCTATGGGACAAAGAGGCTGTCAAGGGGGTCACAGAGGCAGCCTTCCCGGCCAGCTCATGTGCCCCACCCCGGCCCCCTTCACGGCAACGGCAAATGGGGCAGCGGGCAGCACCCCGCCCTGCCCTGCCCTGCCCCGCTCACAGCCTTGGTGCGGACCAGGGCTGTCCTGACGGGCCTGGGCTGCGGGCGGGGCGGCCATCCTGAGGACTGTCCCCTTTGCTGGCGGACCCCTGAGCCGAGGCCCCCGGCGGGGACCCGGGAGGCACCACGCAGAGAGGACTCGGCACCGCCCAGGCCCGGCCTGTCTCCTCGGACACCCTCGGAAGCTCCGCCCCCCTGCCGCGTCCACTGCTGCCCTCGTCCACGCTCATCTGTAGGTTTCCGACTGTTTTCAGCCATCTCCCGTTTGCGGGGAAAGACTGTGCGCCCAGCGGAGCCGTAGAAACCTGTGCAGGGAGAGATGCACGTGATGGGAAAGCGGCAGAGGAGGGCTGGGCCGGGCCGGCCCCCCACGGACGTCGCAGGCGACCCAGCGCCCTCCCCATGAAACCTCGGCGAAGAGCACGTCATTGTCAATGGCACCTGCGCTGGACGAACGGCTGAGCGCTGAGCGGGTCAGACAGCTTCGCTTAGCAAATTTTATTGAAAATAATCGGGTCACCCGACAGTGACCGCCCAGGGCCTCCTGCACGTGAGCTTCTAGGCAAGTGCCGGGGACCCCGGGTGGCGCTGGGCACCCCGCCCAGGAGAGGTTCATTTCAGATTTATTTGTTCTCTGCCCTCGTGAAGGCGGCAGCCACTGAGGAGATGGCGGGGTGATTTTCCGGGGGGAGGTCGGAAGCGTGGGGGCCCGTGTTCCAGGGCGCAGAGCGACGCTGTCATTCTGGGGACGGTGCTCAGTCTCGCCGAGTGCTGGATGCACCCGTGAGAGCCTGGGTCGTCCCTGGGGGAAGGGGATTTGGCCGCAGGGGGGTGACACCTGGCTTTCACGGGGGACAGCTCCCACAACCCAAGTGCCCGTTGGGGGCCGTGTGGGCATCAGCCCCCAAAGGGGTTTGCTGTCATGTTTGTGAAGGTCCTGTCACCTGCCACCTGCAGGAAAGTGTCAGAATGGATTGTCCAAGTCCAGCCGTAGTTTAAAGACATGTGGACAGAAATAAGAATCCGTGCCATCGATACACGTGTGACAGAATGCACATGATACAAGCAGAGACCGTGTCAGCAGCCACGCGTGCTGGGCGGGGGAGGGGCGGGGCCAGGCCGTCTGCCTTCTGCCCTCGACCGAAGGGTCCCCGGCGTGTCTTGCAAAGGAGCTCTGGGCTCCTGCTTCCAGCCCGTGGTTGGCACCTGTGACGTGGCATCTCTAAGGCAGCTGACGGGGGTGCAGGGCCCCCCAGTCGTCCAGACACAGTCCGGGGATCTGTCTTTGTATGTATCAGTTTATTTTCTCGAGCAGCTTCAGGTTCACGGAAATACTGGGCAGGAGGTAGAGAGTTCCCAGCGCCTGCGCCCCCCGCGCCCCCCATGCACAGCACCCCGACGACCAACAGCCCCCCCAGACGGAACGTTTGTTATAGCTGACAAACCCGCACTGACACGTCGTCATCGCCCAGTCCGCAGCCTATGGCACGGCCCGCTCCTGGCGTTGTACTTTCTAGGGGCTCGGACAAGTGTATCAGGACACGTGTCCCCCACGACAGCATCGCAACATCCGCTGCTCTGCCTGGCCACCCTCCCCACTCCCGGGCTCGGCCAGCCACCGACCTTTTCACTGTCTCCACGGTTTCGCCTTGCCCAGAACGTCACAGGGTTGGAGCCGTACAGTGTGTGGCCTTTTCAAGTTGGCTGCTTTCACATGTAATTAATGTCCCTCGACGTCTTTTTATGATTTGATTGCTCATTTCCTTTTAGCCCTGAATAGCATCCCGCTGTCCGGATGGACCACAGTCTATTCACCCGTCACCCACCGGAGGACGCCTTGGTTGCTTCCAAGTTTTGGCAAATATGAGCAGAGCTGCTGTAGACATCTGTGTGGAAGTTTCTGCTTGGACATAAATTTTCAGCTCCTTTGAGTAAGTACCAAGGCTCACAACTGCTGGGTGGTAAGGGCATGTTCACTGCGTGAGAATCCGCCTGGCTGCCTTCTCGTCGGCTGCCCCCTCGTGTCCCCCCAGCTGCGGTGAGCGGGATTCCTGCCGCCCCACGTCCTCGCTGGCGCGTGGGGTCGTCGGTGTCCAGATCGCAGCCGCTCCAATGGGCACTGTGGCTCAGCTAAGCCGACACAAGGTGAATGTCACAGGGCTGCATCGCAACCCCACCTGGGAACGCCTGGGGACCTTGCCGCGGTTTCCATTTGCATGTCCCCGACGCCATGCGACGCGGAGCCCCTTTCACGTGCTCACTTGCCAGCCAGGTACCTCGTTCGGCGAGGCGTCGTCCGGGTCCCTTGCCCATTTCTTAATTGGGGAGTTTGCTTCCTCATTGTTGGCTCATAAAAGTCCTTTGCACCGATTGGATCATGGTCCTTTATGAGACGGGTCGTTCGGAGTGTCCTCGCAACACGAGGAGAAGTTTCGTTCTGTGGCTGATTCTTCCCTCATCGCTGCAAAATGACTGTCGAGACGCCGGCCGCTGTGCCTGTGCCCCTCCTGCGCCACGTCCCCCGGGAGAGACGAGTCTGGTCCCCTTCCCAGGGGGTGGCCGGAAGGGCACGGGGATAGGTCTGGCTTCAGGCTTGTGCCGCCATGAAGGCTCCCTGTGGCCAGGGAGGTGGGAACTGCCTATTGGCCGGAGCCGGTCAAGGCCCCACGGGACTTCTGGGGGAGCGTCCGTGGGGCGTCCCGAAGGAGATGTGGATGTGCTTTCCGTAGCAGGGAGAGTGGATGGTGGCCGGCCGGACACAGGACCACTGGGGAGAGGGGGAGTCACACCCTTAGAAATGGCCACAGTGGGCACCTTCCAGCTGCCAGGGCCCCGGGCCAGGCCCCCAGCTGAACCGCTCGGCCTGACAATACCCGGATCGAGGGGCGCTTAGACGCGACTGGATAATTTAAATGGCGATTCGGAGAAGCGCTGCCAGCAGAGGTGACAAAATGACACTCCAGAGCCCAGCAGGCCCCTGTCCCCGCACCCCCAGGGCTCGTCAGAGACCTCAGAGACCGGGCTCTGTCTCTCAGCAGGCGGCTCCGTCTCAGCAACGACCCCCTGCCCCCCGTTCCCTCATGGTCTGAAATGCTTTCCTTCCATCCATCACAAGTAAATAAAACAGAAAGCGAGGAACTGTCACCTCACCAGCGTCCAGTTAGGGTGACTGTCAGCTCAGACGAGGGGCAGGCAGCCTCCACGCCAGACGGGCGGGTACAGACCGGAGAGGGACCTGGGGCCCGGGGGTCAGAGGCCGGGGCGTACTGTTCTCGTGGCCGCATAAACCGCTGAGCCCGGCCTGCTGGCCTCTGCTGCGTTCCCTCCCCGCCCCCGCCCCCTTCCCTCTCCACGCGGGGTGGTGAATCAGGCTGTGGAAGCCACACGGTAACAGCCGCTTCGACAGCCAAGGTCAAAGTCTTCTCAGGGCTGCACGGGGCGGGGTGCTGTGCTGAGGAGCAGGGTGGGGTGGGAATCAGACCCCCGCGCAGAGCCTGCTCGGTCGGGCCGGAAGGCGGCCCTTGAGCACGCTGGTGGAGGCTCCTGGGCAGAGCAGTAGGCAAGGCCGTACTGGGGTCTCCCCTGTTTCTGCAGGGGAGCCCGCCCCCCAGATGCAGCATCCCCGCCAGGGGGGCCTGCAGGGCCCCTGTCAGAGGTCTCAGCAGGGGAGATATACCCAGGAGAGTCTGTCCCACTGATCTGATGTCCCCCGCCCTGACCGCACCCCAGGGCCTCAGCCAGGCTCTGGGATGCTCCAAGGTGCCCACACGGTCCCCAGTGCGGTCCGCAGGACGGTGGACCGTGGACAAGCTGGGGTGGCTCTTGTCCCTGCTCGGTGACAGTGCCTTTCTCTGGAAGGCTTGTCCTGTGAATGAACGGGAGGTGAGTGCTGGGGGCAGGGCGGGGTCGGGTGGCGACAAGGAAGGGCACAGTGTCAGGTGCCCGAGTGGGGGCAGTAAACTCGCAGCTTCGCTGTGAACCAGGCCCACACTGCACTTTGCACGTAGCTGTTAGATCGCTCTAAAAATAAGCAGTCGATAAAAAGAGTAACGAACCGATCTGCCTCATCCCTGACGTGGTCTGAGCCAAGAGCTGACACGGACATGCTGCTTTCACGCTCCCACTGGGCGGCGGCCGAGAAGAGGCTTTAATTCCCCTCGGTTTGGGGTCCACATCGATAAGGGGGTGTTAGGCCCAGACTGGCCTGCCCCCTCGACACTGAGCGATGCCCCCTCCTCTGCCGCTGAGTCTGCAGCCTGCACATGCCTCTCCGCACCCCGAGACTGCGTCCTCGGGCCCCTAACTAGCCGCCGTCCGTGCTGGACTTTCCCTGCTCACGGCCCACGGGGATTCCCGATTGGACCGTGACGGGTTCAGGTGATGGGTCTAACACCTGGTCGACAAACTTGGGAACACGCAGTCACCCCAGCCTCCGAGAGGGCTGGGCCTTCCGGTCCTCATCGGCCTCGGTCCCCCTTCCCCGGCAATTCTACACCTCACAGGGGATTTTGGGGTGCAGCAGAGCCAGAGGGGGTCAGGGCCTGAGAGACCCAGTCGTATGTGATCCGGGCACTGTGAATTTCATGCTCCTGTCCTGCAGAGGGGCCGACAGCCCGCCCGGCTGCCCGCTTGCAGAGCCCACAGTGTCAGGGGTGGGCGAGGGCCAGCCGCATTCACGCCCCCGGGTTGGAATAAAATCTTGCCCTCGTGACGATGACGTTTCTGATGGCTTTTGCCCTGCCCGCGTGACCCCAGAACCGGCTCCGCCAAAGGGGATGCAGATCGGCCCCGTGCCAGGGGGGTCAGAGGTGACTGTGGTCACGAAGTCTGTGAGACAGCCCCTTCCCTGGCGCTTCGTCGCGCCCCGGAGCCGGTTCCAGTGAGGGAGAGAGACGCTCGCTCGCCGTCTCAGCCTCACCTCACCCCCGCTGCGTTCGGAGTGCCAAGGCGCCCCGCTTTGGCAAGGCCGCTGCGATGCTTTTGGTGTAAAGTGCTGAGCCGAGTGCCTGAGACAGAGACACTCCAGAGCAGCAGACCCCTCGGGCGGGCTTCCCTCTGCGGTGTAACTAGTGCCACATGTCCTCGGGGCCATAAGAAGAGGCTGGGGTGGGGGGGCACGTGTGTGGGGGTGGGGACATGGGTTCCTCTCGGAGTGTTAAGGGAGAAGAGCTTTCGGGGAGAAGACAGAGCTCCAGGCGGTGAGATGGTCCCAAGTGTCTGGAGAAGGGAGATTAAGGGAGTTTGGGCAGGCAGGGGAAGACAGGCAGGACACCTGGCAGACAGGTAGGACACCTGGTAGAGAGGTAGGACACCTGGTAGGCAGGTAAGATACCCGAGAGGCAGATAGGATACCCATTAGACAGGCAGGACACCTGGCAGACAGGCAGGACACCTGGTGCACAGATAGAATACCTGTTAGGCAGGTGGGGCAGAGCAGGACACCTTGACAGAAGTGACTGTCAATCGAGCCCCCTCGGACCCTCTGCGGGGGTGGAATCCTGCTGGTGGGAGCCTGTCCTCCAGCCCCCATCGCCCCTGACTGCCCGGTACCAACTGCACGCCCAGCGCTGTGCTGACAGCTTGTCTCTCATGGCGCCTCTCAACAGCACGGGGCCCCGGTCCGTGGACGGACGGCCGACACTTGAGAAGTTTGCGCATTCACTTCTCCGGTGATCGGGCCCGGCTGGTCCGCGCCTGAGCAGAGGGGCCTAGACCCAGATCCTCTGAGTTCGGACGACGAGAAGAGCAGGCACCTGCGGAGAGAGGGAATGAACCGCAAGGGCGCGAAAGAACCTTCCGGAGTGAGGGAAACGGCCCCTCCCTTGGCCGGGCTCGGTCGCAGAGGTTTACGCACGCAGCAAAGCTTGTTGAATTGTACACTCTGGTCTTCGCCTTTCATTGTTTTAAATTTTACCTCGATTTAAAAGACAGACGAGCCAACAAAACCCAGGTGTCGGATTTTGCCCGCATAGGCACGAAACAAGCTACTGGGAGATCCTCAGGCGTGAAACGCCCTGAGCTGACCAGCTCGGACAGCGTGCGGCTGACCATTCAATCTGTCATCCAAACCGGGACACGTTTCAGAGTGAAACGGGGACGCGAAAAAGAGTTACATTTCTTTCAAGTATTTTTTGATTCCTGAGTGGGTTTTACTCTATCGGTAGACCCACTGGAATTTTCTGAAGAATAAATATTTTTCGATAGAATGTTAACATTTAAAATTTTTCTGTAAAATTGCTTGTGCCTCTTCTCAAAGTTGCGTTTTTTTTTTGGTGAATACATTGGAAATTGTTGACACCTTAAACCGACCCCTGTCTTTGAGACCATAACCTTTTTAATTGAGATGATTCCCTCTTTGCAGGGACGGGGTGCCTGATAGGCTCAGAGCAAATTCTGCCGTAGGAGGATATGTCCACTGTTATTTCTTTTTTTCCACATTGAAATGTGTAAATATTTCACCCAGGTGCATTCACAGAGGCTGGCTTCTTGCCTCATTCTGAGAATCTTTCTTTGACAAATCCTCTTACAAGATAAAACTCATCAAATAAGTTGTATATTTTTCAATCATTTCTACTTATGATTTTCTTGAATGTTTCTCCAAATATAGATTCAGCAAACTGGTAGACCTTTTGATTTTGTTCCATTCCGGTAAAGAATATAAATTTGTTTAATTAAAAAGAGGGCTTCATGAAAAGATGCTTTCTACGAATTGAAATTTTCCAGAGCACAATTATATAGTTTCCAAGTTAAATCTTACGTGCCGTTGGGGACGCTCATTGTTTCATTTGTCCCCTCCCTTCCTTGCTTGTCTGGGGACAAATTTAACGTCTTCTGTTTGCAAGCTTTGTTTTCAATAATTATCATTTTCTAAAAGTCCCAAAAGCTGAAGTTTTTTGTGGTTGCCTCTCCATTCTTTAAATTATTCGATGCAACCCAAATTCAGAGGATTTGTTTGCAAACGGGTTCAAGGCCGTTGTAGGACACTCGGATTAAGTTACAAAGAAGCTTTTCAAAGGCTGCAGCATTTCCAGAATGTGTTCATGTGGCCACATCGAGAGAGAACCCATCGAGTGGGTTCGGCACCCACTCGTCACAATGTTGCGGTTTACTCACTCTGATTGTGAATGGATGACTATTTGTACGTTTTGACAACCACTACTTATATTATTTGATGCTTAGATTATCTCAACTGTTGGACACGAGTTTGATTTATGTGTGCCCATAGTTCACATCTGCTCCATATGCTTTTTTCCTGTGCAAACATCGATCTTAACCTAAAACTCGTGTCGAATACGTCTGCATATTATCACCACAGCAAAACATAATTTTATGCCCAACGTGGAACTTTTAAACCGAATTTGCAGTAGTACTCGCAATAGTCTCAGAGGCTTTGCCTCCCAAAGGATGAAACGCTAAAGCTGTACTTTCTGTTCACGCATCGGATTTAAAAACACTGAACCCTTCTTAGAATTCACAGCTGTCCTGTCTGAAGCAGCTGGTGGCGTCCCGCAGAACGGGCTTCCTCACCTGGTTCGGGAAGTCCCTCTCCTGCGAGCGACCCTGACGTGGCCACAGCTCGCTGCTTCGCTTCTCCCGCGTGCCTGGCACAGCTCAGCATCCGAGCCGAGCAAAGCTCAGCATCCGAGCCGAGCAAACCGAGTCTGGGGAGCAGCTTTCCATCTAGACGGAAACCCACACCTTATGCAGCGTGCGAGGCCACGCCCGCTGGCTCCCCATCGTTGGGCAGTCTCCTGCAAACGATCGCCAGGGCCGGGTGGAGACGCGGGGCTGGTGACCTCACTACTGCCCAAGGTGGACGGGACACGTGAATGAGCATTTTGTGCAAGCGACAGCATCCGCAGAATTTCAATGGCCGATGGAAGCTTCGGCCTTTGCTATTTCATTAAATGTGTATTTTCATTATTTTTGCTCATTGTTTCCAAAAAGATTAATTACCAAAAATACATATATATATATATATATATATATATATATATATATATATATATATATATATATACACACACACACACACACACACACACAATAAAATAAACAGTTGTTTGTGTATTTACCCTAAATAAAGAAGGGATCTTTCGCAGCAAGAGCATGTGGGCTGCTCCCTGTCCGTGCGTCCTAGGACTGGACTGCCCACCTGGATGTCTTCACCCGGTTTCACACGTTTGGCTCACAATGTCCCACTGATCCCACCGACTGTCATCTGGCATCACCCTCACCAGCAGGCCGGGCCAAGCCAGGCGGGGGTGGCCATGCTGTGGCGTCCCCAGGGTGTGCAGGGTGCCCTGGGAGCAGCTCCCGGGCTTCCTCTGTGGGACAGGAAGTGGGCGCCAGCACGGAGGATCCATGGTCCTCATGGCTGTGTGGGGACTGGCCAGCTCGGAGGCGGGGTGGGCTGCCCAAGAAAAGGCCAAGCTTCTCACGGCCCATGTGGACATCAACATCACTCCAGGAAAAAGCAGCTCTGCACCTCCAGACACCTAGTGGAGTTCGAGACATCCGGTGCGGGGAGACTGGCCGGGGTCCCGTGTCGGGGGCTGTCACGTGTTCTGCAGAGCCAGTCTGGGGGCGGCATCGGCCGCAGCCCCGCGCCAAGGCCGAGCCGCCCTGTCTGGGGACAGTCAGCTCCCGGGGCTCCTTCAAAGCCTCCTCGCCCGAGCTCTGAAACGACAGGGAATGGTTTTATTGTGCTGCTTTAAATTAAAATCTCTTCGTTTTGTGGAATTGTCAGCTGCTGGAGGAAATAATTCATCGCTTAATCATTTAAACGCGACATTTCAAGGGAGGCGGTGACACGCGGAGGGGTGAAAGGCGCCCCACCTTCGCGGAGGCAGAGCGGGGGTGATTACTCCCTGGCTTCCCGTTTGCAGGTTTAACGGAACAGGCCCGCGGGCGTCCATAAATAGCTCGGGCAGAGACAAGGCTGCAGGTGGGAGGCGAGGCTGCCGGAGGGGACAGGCGGTGGCCTCGGCTGGGCGCCAGTGGGCGCGGTGGGTCTTGGTCAGCTCCGCCCCAGTAACGACTACTGCGGAAAACATTTACCGCTCGCAGTTCGGAGGCCGGGCAGTCCAGACCAAGGTGCCGCTGAGTGTCTGGTGACTGTCCCCTTCCTACAGGCAGACGGCTGTCCCCTCGCTGTCCTTACGTGGCGGAGAGAAAGACCACCTCTCCTGAGTCTTCTGTAAGGGCGCTAATCTTACCCACAAGGACTCTACCCTGGAGCCTCGCCTCCCGATGCCGTCACCTCGGGCCTTAGGGTATTAACATAAGAATCTGGGGGGACACGAACACCCAGCCCCTAGCAGGGGGTCACCGAGACCACAGCTGCAGGAACATCGTCCAGTGAACCCCAACAGCGAGCCTCTGCTCACTCCTCCCACTCACCCACAAGCATTTGTCCGCGCCTGCAGGAGCTCAGGAGCGGGCCCCAAGACCAGATGAGCCCCCAGCCTCGGCCGATCACCTGACTGCAGCCTGCCACACCCCCGCGGAGGACCCCGCCCGGGCTCCCGGCCCCCTGTGACCGTGAAGTGATGAGCGGGCGTGGTCGAGCCGCTGAGTTTGTGGTGACGTGTCACAGCCCAGAGATTGTCAGTGCAGTCACTGCGGTTCCTGTCCCCGACAGAGCTCAGGAGGGACTTCCTGTCTGGGCAAAGGGCAGCCCCCGACCGCCGGCCCCGGGAGCCTGGACTCTGTCTCTGTGTCTCTGGACAGAGGGGCAGCGTTCATCCATGGCCTCTGGCGCATCTGAGCGAGGCGCAGATCCGGGCGGTTGGACTGGGCTGAGACTCGAGGCCCGAGCTGCAGGGGGGGCCGCGGCTCGGCCCCGGGGGCGAAGGCCAGCCCCCCGCCCCGTGCAGGCACCAAGGGTGCAGCCGAGGCGGAATCCGGGAGCCCAGGTCTCCTCTTCCTCTGCTTCCGCACGGGGCTGGGGGCCTCCCACCCCCAAGCTCTCCCGCGAGGCTCGGAGGAGGAGCAGGAGGCCGTGAGGAAGGCGAGGAAGGCAGCCGGGCCGTGGAGCAGGGCAGCTTCTCCTCCGGCTGACGGGGGCCGTAGTCATGCTCCGGCCGCCTGCCGGGCCGGCCCGTTTTCATAGCAGCCCAGACCGAGCTGGTGCGGTGAGATGACCCTGACGTCACTCGGCTGTGGCCCCCCCTCTTCCCTGCCCCGATCGAAAGCCAGAGCTTACACTCGGGGCTCCGGAAAGTCCAGCTGCCGTCGGAGCAAGTCTTCTCTCTCCACGAGGCACTGTTTTCTCTTGCTCTCTGCAGAGCGGGAAATGTGCATTTGCAATGCTCGGAGCTGCATGTACCAACTGAAATCACACCAATCCGCATTTTCAAGGTGGTCGGCCTCTGGGGCTGCTTTTCTAGTTCGTGTTTCTCAGAGAGAAAACGCTGAGCCGTGGGCCAAAGTAGCTGCAGCAGAGGACCCGGGGTGTGCACGTGCTGCGGGGGCCCTGCCCAGGACAGGTGCACTGAGGGCTCCACCCGGACAGGTGCGCTGAGGGCTCCACCTGGACAGGTGCGCTGAGGGCTCCCCCTGGACAGGTGCGCTGAGGGCTCCCCCTGGACAGGTGCGCTGAGGGCTCCCCCTGGACAGGTGCGCTGAGGGCTCCTGGGATGGTGGGTCTGTGGGCCCAGGGCAGAGAGGCCAGTGCTTGGGGCTCCAGGACCTGACACCCCTCCAGGAGGGGCGTGGCTTTCTCTGTTTGGGAGGGACACCCAGAGTTAGCCAGGCCTCCCGGGTGAGAGAGTCCCAGCCTCCACGAAGACCTCTCTCACTTCCGACATGGACGCCAGCTGGGAGGGCTCTCCAAACCCACTCGGGCTTGAAATTTGCTAGAGCGAGTCACAAGACCCGTGAAAGCAGTCGCTCAGTTCTGGCTTGCTACAGGCGGGGACGTGGGGCGGAGCCAGCTGGGGTCAGAGGCGTCGGGCTATGGTCTGGGCCGGTTCCCAAGACCAGTCTCCCCATGGGCCAGACGCACCCCCACTCCCAGCATCAAGGTGGGGTGACCACACATGCTGCCTGTCACCAACCGGGCAGGCTCCCCTGGGCTTGGAGTCCAGAGCTCTTTCGGGCCCCATTAGGTAAGCGTTATTGATTGATTGTTGATCGATCACCCACGAGGTTGATCTCAGCCACCAAGTTGGTTGAGACCTCATGACCCAAAGCCCCCACTCTGAGTCACATGGTTGGTCTTCCTGGTGTGGCCAGCCTCACCCTAAACAAAAGCCACTTATCAGGATGACAGAGGTCACCTCCCAGAAGCTGAGGACAAAGGCCGGACTGCTCTTTGGACAGAGCCAAACTCTTCAGTACACAGGGGACCCCGCGGCCGTCCCATACCCGACAGCTCTCTTTAACGGACCTGAAGGCTCGCAGGGGTTCGGGACGGCCAGCGAGAGCCGGTGCACTCAGGGGCCGGGCTGAGGGCGGAGCCAGGGGACGTCTGGTCGGATGGCAAGGGCTGCTCATCGGGACCAGGCTGGTGGGGTGGGGACCGGCACCTCCAGCGCGAGGCCCAGTTGTGACCCCACCTGCCCACGCACCCCGGTCTCGCCGCCTCCGCGGGCGGGACTCTGTCCTCAGGCCTCACGGGCGCTGGCTGGCCACTCCCACCAAGGTCCGCTGTCCCCCTAGTGCCCAGGACGCTGTTCCGGCCAGGAGCCACAGCCACGGCACCAAGACGGGGGACCCGGAACCCCACGAGGGCTCGGGCTGTGGGGCGCCTGTCCTCTCTCACGGCCCCCTAGCAGGAAGAGGGCAGAGCAGGACTGGGCTCCCCAGCACTCGGTCGGGATCAGAGGGTTTGGGGTGCCACCCCTCCCACCCCATCCGCCTCCTTACAGGACCCAGGAAGGGCTGTGCTGGCTCATCGGTCACCCGCGTGGCCCGGGGCCGCGGGGGAAGCGCGGACAGCAGCGGGTGAGTGTTCGATCAAGCTGGACACCTGTCTCCACCCACCTCTCCGCGGCTGAGTCCCCGGGGCCCGCCCTCCCACGGGGACCCCTGCCCCTGCGCCCCTGCCCGCCCCCCCCGGGAGCTGAGCCTGCTTGGCTTCTGAGCGAGCCAGACGCCCTGAGCCACGACGCTTTGGTTTTCATTTGTTTTCGAAAGTCTCAGAGCCCCAAAGAGCGAGATCCTCCCTGGGCGGTTCCTGAGGCCTCACCTGTGCCTGCAGGGCGGTGTCACACGGGCAGCGCCACGGGGACCCCCCCGCCCGCCCTCGTGCATCGCCCCCTCTCCGTTAGACCGACCTCTTGTTCTCGGCCGGTCCACCCCGAAGTGCAGGCGGGAGCTTGGCGCTTGGTGAGACGCTTGCGTGTGACCTGCTTCCAGAACGAATCTGTCTCTTAGATATTTAACAACAGTGAAAGGACTTTTGGGGCCCCCCTAGAAATGACGTCCTCTGACTCGGCGGAGGGTTCGTATGACGACACAGGGGCGCACGTCTGCCAGGGGACCCGGGAGGCCTCCCCTGCGGGGCAGAGAGGGTGAGAGGCTGCTCCAGCCTTCGCTGGAATAACCACGCTGCCCGCCCGCCCTGTCCCCCGCCTGCCCATCCACTCAGGGCACAGCGGCCCAGCCCCCTCGGGGACCCAGGCCGGGACCGGCTCCCCTATGCCGGCCCTCCGTGACCCCTGGAATGCCCGATGAAAGGACAGGAGATTCCCCGAGAAGCGCGACGTCACCTTGGCCCAAACACCGACGGCACGTCGAGGCCGGCGAGCGGGGAGAGCCGGGACGGGCCGCCCAAAGGGGTGTCCGGGCGCATGCAGGGCCCATGGCCAGGAAGGCCGTTCACGTTCCGCTCCCGGGAAGCGATGCCCTGGGTGACGCCATGGAGAGGAGGACGTGGATGAAGGAAGGAGGGAGGAGGGAGGAGGGGACCAAGGGTGCGCGGGGAGGGCCAGCCCGGCCACGGGGCGTTGCCAGGAAGAGGACATGGGGATGCTGAGGAGGGACATCCAATCCGACAGCGAAGCTGGGAAAACTCCCTGGAGGAAGCGACACTGAACTTTGTGCTGAAGGACCAGGGCGAGCGGGCCAAGGAACGGGAGAGCCAGGAGCAGACGTTCCCAAGAGGGACACTG
>NW_024350927.1:9658793-9690037 GCF_902729225.1 Pteropus medius | reverse complement strand
GGGGCGGGGAGGCGGTGCAGACAGCTTTCGGGTGCTTGGGTGCCAGCGGTGGCGGGGGGCAGGTGGATGGTGTGATGGGACGTGCCCACAGACAAGGCCTAGCAGAGAAGGAAGGCTCAGGTCCAAAGAGCCTCGCGCCCCGGGCCTCGAGTCTGTCTCATGGGAGCAGTCGGGAGCCGTTGTTGAACTTTAAGCCAAGAGGCGACATCGCCGCAGCCACCGTCCACTTCATCCTGCACTGACCGAGGGCTCACTGCACGCCAAACGCGCCTCTGAGGCCTGGACGTACGATGGCTCATGCAACACTCAGGACCCCGAGGGGTCGAAATGATTCCCCTCGTGTTACGGAAGCGCGGAACGGGTCAGCGACTTGCCCGAGGACACACGGCTGAAATTTCCGAGCCCAAGCTGGTGGACCGGAGCCTGCCCGCGAGCCGTGCTCCTGTGCTGCACGCAGGTCCAGTTCACCCTCGTCCTTTGATGGATGCCACAGGGTGAGGGGGACAGAGCTGGCTGAGGAGGATTTCGGAAGCTTAGATACCCAAGATCCTGCTTCCTGCTGCATGTGGGGACATGTGGCCTCTGACAGCTGTGCCTGGGCCCCACTTAATGACTGTCCGTTCCCAGGGACTTCCCCGTCCTAAGAATCGCGCTAGGTAGAAGCAGAGATTTTGCCTTCAGGCGTCTGAAAGCTTTGCTTTCAAAGGACACTTCTCATCATCGTGGAGTGGGCAGCCTTCTGCAGCGTCTGCTTTGAAATCCCAGGATGAAAGGGCCGGAGCACCAGCGACTGGAGGACGGTCGGTAGCCGCGGGGACTCGGCCTGACCCGCACTGCGCAGCGGCCGAGTTGGGGGAGGGTGAGGAAGTTCTCTGGCTTTATGCCCGGCGCTGAGCCCCGCTTTCTTGAAAGCAGGATAACCCCAGGCAGAGGAACGTGGCTCACGCAGAATTCGGGCTCTGGGAAGGTCGGGCTCTCCCCTGCCCTAAGCCTTTTGAAGATCCAGCAAAAATGCTTTCGTGCCGATGCGGCAGGAGCCCCCGAGACCGCCAGGGACGTAACCGCGTTGGAATCCAGGACAAATCCCGCAGCAGCTCAGGCCACGTGTCCACCCTGCATCGCTGGCCTGGGGAGCAGCAATGTCTGCCGCACCCCAAATACAGGCCGATCCCTCTCCTTGGACCAGCCCAGGAAGAGCCTCAGACAGCAGTGTCACCGGAGGGAAGCGAGGAGGTGGATCGGTGTCCCCCACGGAACCGCCAGGCCGGTCACGCAGGACGTCCTCTCGCCCGCCTCCCCCTCCCCCTCCAACTCCTCCGCTGCTCCCGGGAGCCAGGGAGCCGCCGGGCGGGGCGGGGCGGGCCGAGCCGGGGAGAGCAGTCACAAGATGCTCGCCTCGGCCACTGTCCTTGCGGCCGCAGGAGAGCAGGAGCGATCGGAGGAAGGAGGAGGGAGAGGCAGCGGAAACTGGGGCTGAGCTCTCCGGCCGGAGAACTCGCTCGGGCACGCGCACCGAGGCAGACGCCTGGGAAGGACAGGCAGGGGCGTCGAGTGTCACGACGGCCACCCCTCCCTGGGCCCGTGCGGGTGGGGCCCGCGAGTGCCCCAGGGGCCCCAAGAGCAATGATCCCAGGGGTTGCCCCGAGAGGAGGCAAGAAGAGGCAGGATTCTTCGACGGCGGGGTGACCCGGGCAGTGGGGAGCCAGCGGGCCAAACGGGGGGCGCGAGCACCGACCCTCCTGACTCCCGTGGGGACAACGGCAGCAGTGGGCGCCCCAGCGGTCATGCGGGCCCAGCAGGTGACCAGAGGCTGCAGGCGGGCATGGCTTCCGGAGTCTCTGATTAACACAGGAGGAGCCGAAACCCATCGCAGTCCCGCCTCTGCGGGACCCCTCCCGAAATGCCTGTCAACTGGACCCCACTGGGAGCCCGAGTGTGGCAAGGGGACGGGACGGGCCCCGGTGGGCCAGGCTCTTGCAGCCGGCGCCGCTGGTGCCCAGAATTTGGTCGACGCTGCGTCTCACTGTGGGACCTGCCATCCACGCGTGCGTGGCTTCTTATCTTACTACTGGAATTGTTACTGGTGACTTTTATGATTTCTTTCTTCTCAGTGATATAAGGAACCCCCATGAATTCACCATCCAACCCAAGAACTAGAATAAGAACAATTAATGTGCCCACAGACTTCTGCGGGATTCTGTGTTTGTCGTTCCTGGTTCAAAGTTGTTGCATTGTGTGTCCCCGAGAGCACGGCGTTTATATTATTTGATTTCGTCGATTTTAGTTTTATGAGGAATATCACGCTCTATGGCGTTCTCCACTCGGTCTGGCCGCCGATGAAGTTGAGTGTTTCTTCCACGATTTATTGGCCACGTGTATTTTCTGCAGACCGCCGCGCCTAGTAGTTAGGTTCGTTTTCTCGTGCGTTGCTCATCCTTGCATGATTGGCGATTGGTGTTATAAACATCTGCCTACGTGTTACCGGCCCCTATGGTTTTTCATTACATGTGTTAGAAGTATCTTCTCCCAGTTGGGAGCTCGCCTCTACTTCCTGTCAGAAATTTTTGATCAACGGAAGAAGTTCTTAATTTTAGTGGAGGTGTAGGTTTCCGTCGTCTCTTTAATGTCAGAGGTTTTGTCTTCTTTAAGTCTTGGACCCACCGGGGACGAGCTTCTGAGCAGCATGAGGTCGCAATCTGGTCTCTGGTCCGCAGTGTTCCCAGCTCCGTGAGTGAACAGCCCCTTCGTTCCTCGGTGCCCGATGGACTGGCCCCTCGTCTCTGCCTTTGACCCTGAACGGAAGTCGGTGCCCGTGGAAAGGTTAGTTAAAGCTTCATTCCCCAGGCACCGATTGACCGGGTCCCAGGTTCCCGAGGCAGGACGGCCCTGGAGCAGTGACGGGGCCCACGGCAGCCACGTTCCCTCCGGGCTCTGGGCCGCTGTCCCTGTGGCCACGTGAGGTTCCGCTTACCGGGCAGAGTCGGCAAGTAATATTGATTTTCACCTGAATCGCGTATTTACCTTTTTCGAAATGCTTTTCCGCCTGCTGTCTCGCTTTCCCCTCTGGCAGCAGGACACAGGAGAGCCCCACGACACCACGGAAGGAGGGGCGGGCGGGATCCTGGACACGCAGCCGGCCAGGCAGGTGGTCAAGTGCACACTGACCCCCTCCTCGTGACACGGGGGAGTGAAATTGTATGAGGACGGGCGGCACCTGGATGTAACTTCTTACTCCACGGACACACTCGGGAGTGACTCAGAGGGGACTCAGCTGGCCCGGAGGGAAACACGACAGCGGTCGCCCTGCAGGGTGGGGGGAGGCTGCTGTGGCTGTTCGGACACAGTCCTGCCCACTCCGCCTCCTTCTCCCTGGCCTCCTGGTCGGACTCCTGAGGCGAGGCCATCACGGATGGACACTGTCTGGCTGCGTTTTGGGGCCCTGCACCTGAGCTAGGACTGGCCAGAGAGGAGCAGGACCAGACGCGTCCAGGCAGCTCGTTCTGGGGTCTTGCCTCTCCAGGCGGCATGGTGGTCACTCGATGCGTATTCTCGAATGAATGAATGAATGAATGATTGAAACACGAAAGAATGACCAGGACACAGCGATTCATATGCAGACAATGCGGTCCAGCTGCTTGCTGCCCGGACCAGAGCCGAGCCCCACTCTGCCCGGTGTCCCAGCCCCGTGGCCTTGTGCTCTGCCCCAGGACCCTGCCTTCCGGTTGGGACCCAGGACCCTCACTTCGCCACCTCTCCCTCGTCCTAAACACACGGCCCCCATGTCCCCGCTCTTTGACCCGACTAATACTGCTCCTATTTGAACAGGCGAAGCTTTGGTCCTCGGGGCCCCGGACGCCCCTCAGGGTCTGCCGGGGTGCTGACTCTATGAGAGGTGGTAAGAGGGCTGGCAGGTGGACTCTTTGTGACCCCATCTTGGTCAGCTCGGGCTGCTGTGACAAACACCACAGGCCGGGGAGCGTAAACCACCGACATTGACCATTCCGGAGGCTGGACGTCCACAGCTCTGTCCTGGGGAGGACTGGGGATGCCTGTCCCTCGGCCGGCAGACGCTGTCTTCCCACTGTGTCCCTGCACAGCTGAGAGGGAGCTCCAGTGTCCTCCTCCTCACGGGTCTCAGCCTTGTGACCTCATCTAACCCTACCCACCTCCCAAAGTCCACACCTCCAAGCAGCCCGACTCTGGGGGTCGGTGGTTCAACGTGAATTTGGGGGACACAAGCATTCAGTCTGTGACACCTCCCAGCAACCATGAGGCAGGAGCCACCGTTATCCCAATGTTATCGATAGAAGGACAGGGGTGACGTCACTGGTCTGGGCCCCAGCGCTCCGAAGTGGCTTGGCTAAGATCCGGGTCCCACGACCAGCTCTGGGGGCCGAGCTCTGAACAGCTGCACTGCCCCGCCCTGGGGACCGAGCGGGGAGCAGGCAGGTGGGAGGCACAGGGCCTCAGGACGCCGCGGAGGCGGGTGCCAAAGAGCAGGTTCTGACTCTGCCTCCTACTGGAAGTACCACCTGGATGCACGGGAAAGAGGGTGACACCCCCCGTCATGGCAGTGAGCATTCCCGAGCTCCACCGCACATCCCACTATGAACCCTCCGCCCTCACCAAGCCCACGGGAGGGTCTGCACGCCCGCCCGCACACTGGGAGGGCTGCGTGTCTCATCCGGGCCGCCAGCCGTCCAAAGGCAAGGTCTCACCCCGGGCTCTCCTCCAGGACACGCACTGAACTGCCCCCCAGAGCAGCTGCTGGGCTAAAAATATCCTCACCTCACGAGGCTGCCGTGGGGTTAAATGTCTCAAACTTAGAAGGCACCTGCCTCCCCCACCCCCCAACCTCAAACAAGCCTTCACAGGCCGATGCCCGACCACGGGGACGGTCACAGCTGCCCGCCTGTGTGCTTGGGCCTCGGGGTCTGACCAGAGGATTCTGGGCGTGGAGAAAGCCCAGTGTCGTCAGCCCCTATCCCCAAGTGCAGGTTCCAGAGGGGTGTTCATCTAGCCTTGTGTGTTTAGGAACTCGCCAGAATGAAACAGAAAACAGCCTCATCTGTCTGACACATCACTCGCAGAATACATTTTGGCTAAGTGAGCAAATGGATGGAACAGGAACCGGCTGGACGGCTGACCGCTCTGCCTGAAGGCAAGCTGACCCAAGTGGGCGTGCGTCGTAATTTCCGACCCTGTCGGTTGCTCGGAGGCACAGAGGCTTTGAACCCTTGCAGCTCTCAGCAGGTACTTGTACACTGCAGGGGACACCCGATTCCTACGGGGCGAGTTATCCGTCTCCTGCGATAACGTGAGACACTGTATCGCTCTCACGGACGTGTGAGGACATGGCACTGGCTTCCTGACGCCCATCAGGACCCTGCCATCCCACCGCAGGTCACAGGGTCACTGGCGCCTGCAGGAAGGGAGGCCGGGGTGTGGTTTCTGGGGCTTCCAGCCCCCGGGAGCAGGAGCGAGCTTAGAAGGGAGGTTATGGTGCTGACTGCCACAGGCCACAGCCAGCCCATGACCTTCAGAAGGTCTTGACGGGACAGTCACGCATTTATAAATCTCTGCTTATTGCCTGAGTTCTGCTTGGAGCAGGAAGTCCCGTGAGGGCAGCGGTCAGGCTGTTTCATGCACCTGGCACCTGGCACCTGGGACCGAGCGCCGTGATTGCTCGTTGCGTGAAGAACAAGGTAGTAGTTGATTTCTCCCCTCAGCGTATGTGCGGGGCACAGACCGTGGGCCTCTTCCTGATAGGCACAGCCACCTCCGAGCAGGCGCCTGGTAGGGCGGGATTGTCACATAGTCCCCTGATCTGATGCTCCCCAGGGGGCCCCGGCTGTTCCCATTTTCTAGATGCAAGGACCATGGTCAGGGAGGGTCTCTAACACGTCTGAGACCGGGCAGCTGGTAAGTGGTGGAGGCAGGACTTAAAATTATTTGTTTAATTAAACAAACAAACACACAAAAACCGTCTCCTTCTGATGGTCCTGAGCTTCCTTTTGTTTGTGCTGGTTTGGGGGTCTCGGTCCTGGGCGAGTGGGGGTGGGGGGGCGGGGGCAGCTCTTCTAATACTGTTGCTCCTCAAAATATGCCCTGGATTCGATCGTCGCTTTGCGTAGCTCGGAGACGAGGACGAGAAGCTCCTTCAGCTCACTGGGGAAGCCGTGGGCTCCGCACAGCTTTCAAACGCCTCCTCCAGACCCCGCGGCCCTCCGCTGCCATCACCCAGTCTTCTGCTGGCTCCTGCGGCAAAGGACAACGGATCAAACCCAGAGCCAGAGTCGCTGTCTGGTGGGAGACTCGGCGTCGCCTCCGGCTCCTGCGTGAAATTTCCAAAAACGCTGGAACCATAAACGGACGCCGCGTTCCTTAGCTCCGCCGCCCCCATCCCAGGGCCGAACTCGGCCAAGGACGCGCCGCTGCGCTTCGGCGAGACAGGCACAGATCGAGATGCATGGTGGGTAATGGGAACACGCGACTCGGAGCCCACGCGTGCGTTTCTACTTAGGCTGTGGATTCCAGACGCATCTCGGTCTTCCTCTTCGAGGACAGCATTTAGCAGAGTGGGTAAAAATCCCGCCCTACAAGCTGAGGCTCTTGAAGGTCTGAAGGCCGACGCTGCGTTCCAGCAGCGCTGCGGGGAAGCGCTTGCCCGCTCTGTCCGCTGATGCTCACGTTCGGCTGAGAGTTATGGAAAATTGAAATAAAGTGTCACTCGACCTAATGAAAGATCCAGTTTTCTTGCCTAATGGGAAGTCCGTAGATAAGTAATTTGAGGTTCGTACTGATGTCCACGGTGCCTTGGGACATCTGCCTGCTTCTGTCCTTTTGCTTTGACATTCTTGCTGTGCAGCCGCCACACTCATACCTGTCACCTCCTGGCTACAACATGGCTGCTCCATCTCCTGCATCCCAGCTGCATTCCAGGCAAGGAATAAGGACAAGAAAGAAAGCAAAAGCTGCGTGCTAAAGGGTCAGCCCCTCCTGAAGAACTTGCTAAAAGTCTAATCGAGCAATTTCTGCTTGCATCTCATTGGCCAGAACTGTGTCACAGGCCACCCTAAGTACAAGGGAGGCTGGAATGTATAAACTTTGGGCCTGGGCAGTTATCATCCCCGCCCCCCACCAAAATTCAGTTAGTAAGGAGGTGGATAGTGAGTGGTCAGGCGGCCTCGAGTAACTGCAGACACATTTCTTAGAGCAGGGGTCCCCAACCCCTGGGCCACGGACCGGTACCGGTCTGTGGCCTGTCAGTTACTAGGCCGTACAGGAGGTGAGCGGCAGGCGAGTGAGCAAAGCTTCATTCGTATCTGCAGCCGCTCCCCAGCGCTGGCATCACCGCCTCAGCTCCGCCTCAGATCATCAGGCATTGGATTCTCATAGGAGCCCCGGTCCCTGGTGCCTCAAAGGTTGGGGACCGCTGGCTTAGAGGACTAAACAAAAATCGACATTTCATAAAAGCGCAGTTTCGAAGGTGAATTAAGGGCCATTGCTGATGGTACAGAGACCAGCTGTACTGCACGCAAGATGGCGCTGCGGTGGGGCGGGAGCTGGCAGCTCAGACGCCTCTGTCTTGTGCGCATGTCACCTGCCAGGTCCTCTGCGTTTTGAGGCCTTCAGAAAGCGGGGAGCGAAATGGGGGGAGCGTGGCTCTCTCTGAAGGGGTCTCCGTGTGTTACACTTGGTGTTGGGTAGGCCTGGACTGGGTCACCGAGACATCCCGTCCCTGCCCAGTGATCTCCAACGATAGGCGGATCTCTGCACATGTGCGTGTGACCAGGCCTGGCACCCGGGCATCCCAGTGTTGAAATACCTCCCTCCGCACCACTTGGAAACTGCCCGTGAACTTCGCCAGCACCGCCCTGGCTTGCTCAGGTCCTGGCCCAGGCCCCCTGCTTGGCTCTGCGGCCAGCCTCCATGTGGTGCCCGAGCTGCAGTGGTAAATATTTTAGACGTTAGGCCCAGCCAGGGTGAGCCTGCCGGCCTCTCGTGGTTGCAGAGGTTAAGTTAGATCACACATGTAAAATTCATCATGGTGCTTGACGCTTATAGACCGGGGTGAATCTCAGGCCACGGAGCACAAACCAGCTGGGTATTTGCCCTGAGTCAGGGCACTCAATAAGTGACATGTCTTCCTCCCTCCTTGGTGTGTTCCGGAAGCCTCTCAAGCCCAATGATAACGGCTCGGACAAGGCATTGTTAGAGGAAGTGGTTTTTCTGCTCAATTACTCTCCAGATTGGCTGTGAGCAGTCAAGATGCCACCTAAGCTGCTGCTTGGGAAGATGGGGTCTGACAATTCCTGGCTGAGGAAGGAAGTCTTAGAAGGGTCTGCTGCTTTTTGCTGCATTAAGAATGGATTTCTTAGTAGATCCTGAGCTCCAAAATAATTTCTAAAAATAACGACAATGAGGTGATGGTGATGATGGTGATGGCCCATTTATTTTTTTTATTTGCGACCGCGATTGACGCCGATGGCGCCAGTGGATGGTGATGGGCCGATCTAAGACCATGATGGCGGATGATGATGGTGGCGATGATGTAAGATGATATCGCGATTTCTATGATGACGGTGGCGATGGCGGCGGATGACGGGTGATGGTGGCGACGACGGCGGATGATGGCGGTTTGGTGACGATGGCGGCGATGTATGATGATGGTGCGTGACGGCGAGACGATTTACGGTGATGGCGACGCCGATGGCGGCGTGATGGCGTGGACGATTTTTTATGATATCTGCGACGGCGGCGGCGACGGCGACGACGGCGATGACGGCGACGACGGCGGCGTGACGACGGCGATAAAGTGGCAGGGCGGCATTAAGCGGATGACGGCGCAGATGCAGGCGGCGATGACGATGGGCGATGGGTGACGGCGGAATGACGGCGGCGATAAAGTGATGCGGCGATGGTGATGTATGACGATGATGGTGATGGCGGATGGCGATGATGGTGATTGCGATGGTGATGGTGATGATGGTGGCATTTATGATGATGATTATGTGATGGTGATGATGGATGATGGTGGGCGTGATATGATGGGTGACAGGATGGCGATTTATGGTGATGTGTGCGTGACAGGATGATGGTGGTGATGATATGATGGTGGTGGATGATGATGGTGATGGTGATGGCGATGGTGATGGTGATGGAAGATAGTGATGGTGGTGGATGGTGATGGGGTGATGGTGATAATGATGGTGTGATGGTGATGGTGATGGTGATGATGGTGATAGTGATGGTGATGAGGTGATGATGATGATGATAGTGATGGTGATAATTTTTCTTTACTAATCACAGCTCCACCCTCTAGACAGAAGCACAGCCTACAAAGGTGCATTATCTGATCATCTTTTCAGTTAGAGTTGAGCCAGTCACCCCATCACCCAATCATTGTTGGCAAGCGTCTGCCTCTGAGTTTCCAGCATCCGTCAGGTGTCTGACTCAGGTGGTGATGAAGCCTCATCCACAATACTCCTAGCCTTGAGGTTCGAGGCTCTATCTAGAGGTCAGAAGTAGAGAATGGTGTGCAAACGTGGAATGCTGGGCAGAAAACATGCTTTCTTCTTTTGAATGACTTCTGGCATTGTCAAGTTCAGGGGCTCAGTGAAAACAAGTTATAAATTATCTTCTTGAATTACAGATACCTACTGGTCAGTGTAGATTATATGTGTATGCAAAGTGTCATTTGCTCCTTCTTGTGAGAGGGTTATTTATACCTTTCACCCCATTGATGTTAGCCTGGCCATGTCACTTGCTTTGGACAGTGAGATGCACATAGAAGGGGCCTGTGCCCCTCTCCACGGAGGTCTGCGGGCCATGGCGAGGTTCTGCCAGGACTCCTTGCCCTGGGTGACTTGCCAGGGATGCCCAGGTAAGAGCAGCTCCTTCCGGTTGGGTCTGAGAGTGAACACAACGGGCATCAGGGCTGATGGCAGCTGTTGGTGGTTATGAACATGAGCAGGTGATCAAATTGTTGGATTCAGGCTTCGAGCTCTTGGGGTCGTCTGTCGCTACAACATGACCCAGTCTGGGCTGGCCAGGGTGGCTCGTGGATTGATCCGGAAGAGACAGTGAAAGTCTGGACTCACTGCTATCCAACTTTGCCTCTTCTGTCTGGAGCCAAGGGTCCCTGGACTAGCCAGTAGCAGGACCCCTCCCGGGTCAGGCCGCCTTTGCTATGTGCTTGCCCTGTTGGAGACCTTTTCCTGTGGGGCGTACCCACTCCTGGGGCCCCTCGTCCCCTGGTGCTTTCTGCGGCCCCAGGGCTCAGCGAACAGGCCGGGCGCACCCTCTCTTCACCTGCTAGCGGGACTCAGAGCCCAGGCGCCGTAAGGCTCCCCCGCAGCCCCCTCATGTTATCCGTGAGATGAACCAAGACTCTCACCTGTTCGTGTCCCAATCGTCCCCTTTTCCCCTTAATACCCAAGCCGTCCGTCTGGAGCAGCATCCTGAGAACGTCGTGGAGACGGGCGTCGCTTCCCGCATCCCTCTCCTCCCCCCAGGCCCAGAGGCTTCTGAAACCTGAGGAGAAGGGGAGCGTCCTCACCTCTTTCCCGACTCAGCCACCAGTTCCTGCCCCTCCTTGTCCCAGGCCTCCCCCCGACCACTAGGACAGCATTCAAAGGGTGTCATTTTGTTTTGCAAATAAAAGCTCTTTTCCCTCCAAGTGGCCAGGAAAACCCATCGACACAGAATCCCTACGAGCCTCGTCATGAGGGTTTTCCTCTGTCCTGGGCCAGCTCACCATCTTCCATCTTCGGCAGCCCCCCCCCACCTGCTGGGGGGGCCCGTCGCTTGCTCAGAGCAGACCTAAGGCCACCTTGTCCTCCTTCTGACACACGAGTGTATGTGAGCCAGCAGTAGGGACAGGGACCTGGGATTCTGTCCTGGTCATCGTCCTGTGAGTCACTATGTGTGTGTGGGGAGGGGGAGGGCGGGGCTCAGCTTCTCTCTTCCGCCTCTGACCAGGGTGCCTGGCCCTTGCCCTCGGCCCGGCTGTGCAGCCACGAGCAGCCTCACTGGGAAGCAGCTCAGGGGGTGGTGGGAGAGACCTGCAAACTTACGAAGGCGACTTAGGGTCCCTTCCCCACCCCTCCCCCACCACCACATGCAAACTTTATTGGGGGAGGGGCTAGTTAGGCAGGGGACAGAGAAGAGGGTAGTGTGAATGCTTTCAAGAAACGTATAATAATTTTAATCAGCATCTTCCCTTCCATTTAAAAGCACGAATTCAGCTACCTAATCAAATGTCATGCTTCAGACACGATCTCCTGGAGGGAAAAGCGAGCAGTGGAGGCTCCATCTGGCTTCGGATGGTTTTAAAAATAGTCAGGCCTGTGAAGGCCATTAGGTAAGTGGCCTGAGAGCCTGGAAGAGGACCTCCTGTGGGGCCGCACGACTGCTTTGTTGGGAAAATAGGGTTGGGCAGAGGTGAGGGGGTCGGAGAGGCCTCGTGGTATCCTGGGGTTCAGGGGTACAGGAAGTGACAGGGAACCTAGGATCTTTCCACAGAGGGTACATCTGAAAACTTCCCCTTTGCACTTGCTGCAGCCGGTAGGTGTTCGTGCGTGGGTGTGCACGCGCGTGTGTACACACGGGCACGTGTGTGTGACTGTGCGTTGGGTACGGGGTGACAGGCTCATTCTCCCAATTCTCAGGAGAGAAGAAAAATGATACGGTCTCAAGCGTGAGATGCCCTGGAGGTAAGGAAGCCGGTTACACTCACTGAAATATAAGTCGCGGCTTTATTGTTTTTCAGCGAGTAAAAACTAACGTTTTCATGGAGACAGAAATAAAAGCAAAATAATGGGTGGGCGCTCTCTGTGGAGGGGTCGGCCTGGAGTTATCCGCCGCTGAGGGGCGAAAAGAAACGCGTTTTGCCGCGGTCCACAGACTTGAGGCCTGCACCCCTGGGACCTCCGCCGCTTCTTGGTCTCCGCGGGCCCCTCCCGACGGGGCTGCGGCTCACTCGCTGGTGTGTTTTCAGCAGGTGCTCCCCTTGACCATCCGCTTAGCCCCGGGTTCATACCTGCGGTCGGGCATAGAATTCAGGGGCCTCTACACGTGCACGGGTGGCGCAGTTAAATGTCCACTTTTGCAGACTCTAACTGAACCCCGACATTCCCTTCCATTTGAAACGCAGGCGATCAGACGCGCACTGCGGGCAAGTCTCGGGGACCGCGGACATCTCAAAATATCACTGCTGACGATCTCAGCGCCCAAATTGCGGTTTTGTTTTGTTTTTGTTGTTGTTGTGTTGTTTTGGTTTGGCCAAGGAATTACTGAACGTAGTAATGAGAAGAGCCTACACTGACCTATCAAAAATTAGTTTGATTCAAATGTTAATGCATTTCAGTGTGTCGGCTCCCTAGTCACCCTGTGCCTCTCAGCGCATGCGCTAAGCGCGTCGGAGACAGGTCCGCAGGTTTGCGCGAGGCTGTGCCCGGTGTCCAGGTAGCAGGACGGTCAGGAGCTCCCCACCCCGCCCTGCAGCCCAGGCCCGGAGGCTGCCTCCCGAGGGCCACAGGCCGCGGGAGGGCCTTCCTGGTGCGGCGGTGCCACTTGGTCCCACTAGGTGGCAGCAGTGCAGGCAGCCACCCTCTCCCAGCTCTCCTGGGCCCAGCGTGTCCAGAACCTCCCTGTCTCCCTTAGGGGGATCTGTCTCTACCCCGGTCGGGGAGAGGGCGCTAGCGTAGAGTCCCCCAGGAGTGGCTAGGCAGCAAAGTGCTGACTCTGCCTGGTGCTTCTTTGGACATGCTAGTGACCCTGTGTGCAAGGCCATCTCATCGGACCCCCGCAAGAGCCAGTGTGGAAGGGGCCGTGGAGAACATCTCATACAGGAGGGAGAGGAGAGCCCCGTGGGTTAAGGCACCCGGGTCCCCAGGGAGCAAACAGGGACGCCTGGTCTGCCCTCGTCACGACTGGCATCTCGCCACCACGCTTCCCTGCCTCCTGCCCCTCCTCTGGGGTCTTGGAGGAAAGACCGGTCACCCCACCCTCCTGTCTGGACGTCCAGGTCCTGGGACGCGGGGCTGGTTCCCCTCGGCTCCAGCTGTCCCCTCGGCTCCAGCTGTCCCCTCCCAGTGACGGGCCAGGGCACTGCTGTCACAGGGGCGGGGGTGGCAGCGGCAGGGGTCAGGCCCCCCCGCGGTGCACCTCTCTGGCCCGCTTCCACACTCGCCACACAGGACAGCGCTGGGATGGGTGCCGAGACCCACCCTGCGCCTCCCTCCAGGACATGGGACTTAAAAGCAGGGTTGCGACTGGGGGTTCTCGAGGACTCAGCAGGCCAGGCCTTCGGTGGCGAGTTTTACTGTCTGTCACTTCTCTCAGTGAGTGGGGTCCCAGTCAGGGGCGTTTCAGTCCCTTGTCACTGTCTTGCAAACAGCCTAAGCAGGTAGGCCCTGGAGTCTTGGAACGAGGAGTCTGCGCTCGGTGGGTGGCCGAGTCCTGGACAGCTCCAGCGACGCCTGCGGAGCCAGGGCCCGGCTCAGCAGCTCCACCCGGGGACTATTAGAGCTTCGAGATGCAGAACCGGGCTGGCTTGGGGCCGAAGGTGCCCCGGTCTGATCAGGGACGCGGTGACTTCTCCCTCCGGGCGGCGGGGAGGGACGGGACCAGCAGCGGACCCTCCCGCTCCCACAGACTGCAGCGCAGCCCCTCCGTGCGGCTCCGCCTGGAGGAAAGTTTGCGCGCAGCCGGCTCCATGCGCCCCCCGCCCCCGACTGCTCCCTCGGGAACGCGTCCTTCCCAGATCCGCTCTCTGGGCCCATTGGGCGCACCCGAAACCGGGTCGGAACCTCGAACTGCTTCGCATGCCATCCGGTTACCGTGGCAACACCATCCGGCGGCGCCAGGCGGTCCAATCGGAGCCCGCGGCCTCTCCTGAGCCTTTCCCAAGGTGGGGACCGGGGCGAGGCGGAGACGGGCAGGGGCGGCCAGGGCCCCGCCTGCCGTGAAGCCCGGACCCGGCACAGCCCCGCGCGACCAATCAGGCCCCCGTGAGGCGGGGCGGCGAACGGCAGCCGGAGCCAGGCTGGGGGCTCCCGCTCCCGTTCGAGGGGCGGGGAAGCGGGTGACGTGAGCCGGGCCGGGCGGGCGGAGTTGGGACCCGCTCGGGGAGGCGGGGGCGAGCGCGCGGAGAGGCAGAAGCGCGCAGGGAGGCGGCCGAGCGGCGCGGGCGGCTGTGCGGCGGGCGCGGTGGGCGCGGGCGGCGGGCCCCGGGATCCCCGCGCGCCTCCTCGGCGCCGCGCCGCCGCCGCGCGTCCCCACGCCCCGCGCTCCACGGCGCCCTCGCCCCGCGCGCCTCCCGTGCCCGCCTCCTGGCCGCCTCCGGCGCCGCGGCCGTCTGCAGAGCGAGCGCTCAGACGGAGCCCCCGGCCAACTTGCGCGGCACCGCTCGGCGGCAGAAGCCCGGGAGAGCCCCCTGACCCAGCGGCGCGCGGAGGGGACCTGCGCTCGCCCGCATCGCCACCTTCCACGCCGCCGGACCGCGCCGCTCACTCGGCGCGGGGCTCCGACCGGAGGCAAGAGACACGCACCGTGCGCGGCGGCGCCGCCCGGCCTCCCTCCTCGCCGCCCCGGAGGGCGAAGCCGCCGCTCCTCCGACCCTCGCCGCGCGGCCGCAGCGCCGGAGTGCGCCCCTCCCGGGCCGGCCGCGCTCGCCGCCGCCTTCGCTGGGTCGCCCCCGGAGCCCAGCGCCCCAGCTGGAGAATGTGCGCCCCCGCGGGCCGCCCCGCCTGAGCCATGCGCCCCAACGGCGGCGGCGCGCGGGCCGGCATGGAGCCCCGCGCGGCCGCGCTCTGACTCGCTCTGCGCCCCGCGGCCGGCGGGCGGCGGGCGGCGGCGGACCGAGAGCCAGAGACCGGCGCCGCGGGACGGAAGCGAGCGGGATCCGGCGCCGCGCAGATGGCCGGGGCGAGCAAGGTCTGAGGCTCCGCTCCCCGAAACGTGACCATGTGGATTCAACAGCTTTTAGGACTCAGGTGAGCGACCCGGCTGGTTCCCGGGTGCCGGTGGGTGCGTGGGTGCCGGGCCAGGCTGAAGGGCGCTTTCCTCTGTGTTGCAAATAAAGGGACCCCCCCCCAAACTCTCCGCGAGAGGCGAACGGGGTGCACCGGGAGCCGGGTCGCGGCGCCAGTCCGGAGCTCGGAGCCCTACGGCCCCGCAGGGAGCGGCCGGCTCTCTGGGCTCCGCGCGTCCGGAGTCCGGGCAGCGGCACCCGAGGCTCGCGGCGCCAGCAGCGCAGTGTCCTGGCCGGCCGCCCCGGCGCGCCTCCTCCCGGGGCTGAGAGCGAGGCGCGGGCCGCTGGGCGCGGCGGGCTGTGCACCCAGGGCGGGGGCCGGGGCTGCCGGGCTTGAGCGAGAGCTTGGCGGACAGAGTTGGAAGAAAGCAAAGCCGAACGCCTCTCCTTCCGCCCTGCCGCTGCCTCGGGGCCCCGGCGCTGAGCGGGGGCCTCCCGGTTCCCAGCTGCCGATCCAGCTGTTTGCCGGTGACCTCCGGGCCTGACGGGCTCACACAGCTGGCTGGCAGCTGGGGCTGGAGACGCTGAGGTCCTGGGGGAGCGCGAGAACGCACCCAGCCCCCCCATCCACGCACGGAAACACCCGCGGGAGCACCCCGGAGCTTGTCTGTGTCCCAGACTCCAGGGCCAGCTGGACCGGGGCTCCGAGCCAGGAAGACCCTTTCGGCAAACTTTGCTCGCCTGCGATGGCGCTCGGGCTTCCACCTCTGCCTCGGGCGGCCCAGGGCCCAGCAGGGCACAGCTGTCAACTTGCGGGGCAGGCCGCCTCCGAGCCGTCGCCCTCCCGCCGGGGGGCTGCGCGGAGCCGGTGCGTTTGGGTCCCAGGCTGCCACCGAGAGCAGGGAGGACGTAGGCGGAGGCGGAGGCAGCCAGCGTGCGGTGCCTGAGTTCGTCCACTGGGATGCACTGCGCTCCCGCCGTGGGGACGGAAGGGCCGCCGCTGCCAGAGTCTGCTGCCCGGGCCGCCCCCACCGCCACCCGGCGCAGGCGGGGGGAGCGAGCCCTAGGGAAGATCAAGCGCGCGTCCTGGTTTAGAAGGCGACCCAGCTCGCACGACGCGTGCTCGCGCCCCTTGGTTTACCCACGGCTCCCCGCTCCGGGGGCGAAGACTGTTGACAACATCTAGTGAACATCGTCAAACGGTATTGCTGGCCTTTTTCTGGAAAGCGGCATCGCTTCTCCGAGAGGCCGGCTCGCGGACCGGCGTGGGCTCTAAAAGGTTAACGGGGAAGCGGATGTCTGGGTATTGGCTCGGCCTGAATCGATGCCTGTGCTTGGACTAGATAAGGTTCTGGACGCAGACAAAATGGAGCGGGCGGCTTTGCCCGTGACCTATCCAGGCGCTCTGCCCTCTGTCTCCAGGTCTCAGCCAGACCCCAGGGCCTTGGGAAAGGCCAGGAGGGTCCCCGCTGACCTGTGAGCACCTTCAGCTCCTGTCTGCCTCTGGGGCGGCCGTCTGGCACTTGATTACTGACTGACTGCTGGCAAGTTATTTGAACCGACATCTTTTTCTTTTTTATGACTAAGTTGCTGGATTGAAAGATTAGCACATTTTGATAAGGGGAGAGGAGAGTCAATGTCAGGGGGAGCCAGCAGCCCTCTGAGCATCCCCAAGCGAGAGCCGCCTGGGCTTTGCGTTGGGAAATAGTTCTGTTGCCGATTTTGAAGTTCGACCTTTTGTTTTTCCCCTTTCGGTGTTAGCACGAGAGATTTTCTGTAAGTGGGTCTCTGAGGACGAGCTGTCACCTCTTTGGGAGGCTGACAGGAGAGAGCTCTGTCATGTGCTGGAGCCGGCCCCTGGCCAGCAGAGGGGCCGTGCCCAGGGAGGGTCTGCGGGCTTCGCATCACCCCGGGGCGGCTCACGGTACCTGACAGCCAGGATCACTCACCGGAGACCTGGAATGTGCCTTTTCCTTGAAGTCAGCCAGTCACCTTTGCTCATTCTATGGCTCTCAGGCGAGCACTGGGCATCCTGTCGCCAGACTGGGCCAGGCAAGCCCTGGACCTGGAGCCCAGGTGGCGGAAGGCAGCCCCGGGCGCTGTCCGAGCCAGGGGCTCTCGGCTCTGGCTTCCAGGCACAGTCTGGGCTTGGGGTTTCGCTTCTGCCTCTGAGCGGAGCTCTGCGTGGCGCCTTTTCTTCCTCGGAAGGGGAAAGAGACTGTCTTTCTGAGCCGTTTCTGTGCCTTTTTGGCGGTGGCCGTAGCAAAGCTTCGAAGATACCTTCCCTCGGCCGGGGGCGGGTATCCCCGAAGGCGGCCAGCGGCTCTTCCAGCCGTGCTGGGGCCCGACATCAGCGAGCACCAGGAGCAGCTGGGGGCGGGGTGGGGGTGACGCTTACTCAGCAAGCAGTACAGTTCCGAGTTTGGCGGCCTGGTGGCAAGTGGCCTCTGAGGCTGCAGCCCTCGGTGGTGATGTCGCTGCTCTCAGGGGCTCCGAGCCTGCGAGGCGTCCTCAGGGGTGCAATGGCTAGCTGGGGCTTCTTCCCAGGCTGTGTCCCGTGGGGTCGCTCTGTCTGTCATCCTGCCCTAGGGTTCAGTGACCACTTCTGTCCAGGAGGCCTGGAGGCACGTGTGGTGGGGGTGGGGTGTGTGACAACATAATGCAACTCTCAACTGACGTGGGACACTTCAGTGTTCTCCACCCCGCGCCGTCCACGCTGTGCCACGTTGGGGCCTCGCTGCTGGGACCCAGTGGGTTGGCTGTCGCCGGCCCCGCCTGGAAAGTCCTCCGGCCCCCGTGGCTGTGCGGAGGCTTCGCAGGATGGAGCCAGGCGCTGTGCCCACAGACACGGCCCTCCTGGTGAATCCTGGCTCACACCCGTTTCCAGCTGCTGCCACCAAATTGATTGTGACTGGAATTCATGGAGCGTCGGAGGCTGTGATTCTCGTCAGGGGCAATCATGCTGGAATGGATCCCCATTTTAGGAGGCAGCTCAGATCTTTCCACCACATGGGCGTGCCCCTCCCCTCACGCCCGCCCCCCAACCCAGGGGGTCCGCTGTCCAGGCGGGGGAAGGGGCAGCAGGTCTGTTCCTTCTGTTGATTTACTTTAATCACTGGCTTCTTTTTCTTGGCATTGAAAGAGGTGACAAGTGTGGGGCAGGGCAGGCGGCTGCAGCTGAGATGAAGCCACGTCTCTGGGTCCCTGGGGAGGGGACAGCTCGCTTCCCCCTGCTTCCTGCAACCCCTGTCCCGGGTCCCCCAGATAGTGGTGGGACAGTGGCAACGCATCTCAGCCTCGTCGTCCCCGCCACCGACCTGGGCACCGTCAGCGCGCTTGGCGGAAGCGGGCCGGGCGTGTGTCCCCCGTCCTTCCTCTCCTCCAGCTCTTTGTGGGAAAGCCACGGGGTGCCCTGAGCATGTGGCCGCAGCCACGCTTCGGGTCGCAGTGAAGTGGGGAAACTTCCGTCCCCACCCCGGGCAGCAGCGCACAGCCTCCCGGAGCCCAGGGGCTTCTGCGGGGCTTACGTAAGCGTCATCTGCCTTCCGTGAGAAGTTGCCAAGTTTTCTTCAAAGGGTTACAAGTCAGTAGAGACCAAACCGATGTAAAGATTAGCTTGGAAAGCCAAATATATCCTTGATCTAGATTTTTGTGTTTGAAGTCTGGCTCGAGAGGGTTCCTTCTGCCCGGTGCCTTTCAGACTCGAGGGGGAGGCGGGAGCGGGGCGTCGCCGGCGCTGGGGCCCACGACCGGGCGGCCAGCCGCACCGTCTTTCCCGAGGACCCCTTCCAGGAATTCTACAGCCGCGAGTCCCAAGGCCGGGAGCGGGGAGTGGCAGTTATGTAACCCAGATCCACTCTCGGTTAATAGAAAGTCAGAGGCTGCCGCGTGCCCGTGTCAGAGCTTCCGGGCCCTCGCGCGGGCCCCCCGGCTGGAGCGGATCTGGCTGCCCGGGGGAGGCCCGGCGGCTCTAGCCCCGTCGCGGGGGGCCGCACTCTGTACCCCGGCAACCACCGAGGAGCAGCGGGGTGCTTCTTCAGTGCCAGCTCCTGGAGGCCCTTCCGGAACGAGCGATAAGGACCGGGTCCCCACCGCTGCCGGGGCCGGGTGGGCAGCTGCAGTTAGCTCGGGCCGGCCCAGCTAACTGGGACGCACGGGCGCAGGACGTGGCTCTGGGAGCCGTGCTGGGCTCCGGCGTCACTCTTCGGAAAGGGCCCTGGGGACGGAGAGAGGCCAGAAACCCATCGCTCCAAACCTCCACTAGGCCCCATGTGAGCCCAGATGGAGGGCTCACGTGTTGGAGAGGGACAGGGTCCTGCCCCTGGACCTTCGGGGGCCCGGGGGGCGGCCCGGGCTTGTGTTTATTTCTCTGTCCCCTCCCGCCCGGAGAAGCGTTGGCGGCAGCCGTGCCGGGTCCATCTGTGCTGCGACCTCCCCAGCCCGCCATCCACTGTGCCTCCTCTGTCCACTCGCTGGGACGCGTGCCAGATGCCGCACTTGCCCTCGGTGGCCGGCCAAGGAGGGCCGGCCGGGCAGCGCTGCCGCCTCTCTGCCCTCCCTCCGTTTCCTGCCCCCGTGGGCGGTTGCCTGGGCGGTGCGAGGGTCGTGCTCGGCTGCGTGTGACCTCAGGGGCTTCGGAAGGGGCGGCAGCAGCGGCAATGCCAGGACCTCGTAGCTGGCGAAGGACGGAGGGGGCGTGTCCGCCTGGGACACTTGGGAACCTGTAGGCGGGCTTCCGTTTGCGCTGGGGAGGAGGCCCGCTCTCTGTCATCCTTCATCGCCCCTGTGAAGGGGGCCCGGCGCGTGCAGACGCGCAGGGTGTCTGCGGGTGAGTGCATGTGTCCACGTGCCACAGCGCCCTCGCCTTACCAAGTATTGCCCGTGGTCGCTCGTCCCTAACTGCACGCTGAGACAAAGGGGACGAATGCCCGGCCAAGGCCAGTCTTAAGTTTAGGCCCTGTCCTGACTCAGACAGACATATCGTTTCCTCAGCCTGGCTATAGTGTTTGCAACTCCACCATTAGAGATTCACTCTTTTGGCTTGAGATTGCGTTATAATTGGAGCGCAGACATGTTCAAGAAGAGCCATTCCATTGAAGTCTTTCAGTCATTATCAGTTTGGTAGAAGCGAGAGCATCCAATTTTTAAGTGTCTGGGAGGAGGGGTGGGTGTAGGTGGGAAGACATGAAAGCAGCTAGCACAGGTCTGGCGGCGAGATGGGGGTGCAAGGTGCCACCCCAGGAGAACAGGCAGATGGGGGGGGGAGGGCAAAGGCAAACGTGTGCCTTACAGTTGAGCCGAGGTCACCCCTTCCCCTTAGCTTTCTGGGGACAGGGACAGTGTGTGCACCTATGAGGTTAACTAGAGACAGAGCAGTCCGCCTGGAACAGAAGGTTCTGGATGGCGTATGAGTCCGCGGCTGGGCAGGTGGGAGACTGTTGAGGGAGCTCAGTGACACACACACGCCTTAGGACACCTCTGTTCCTGTCCCAGATGTGAGCGGCAGAATCGGCACGGCACATGGGGAAAACGTGTCTGCTTTTTAACGAAAAAGGAGCTAAGATCGACACGCTCGTTACACCGGAGTCAGGCGCGCAGCACCAAGGTTCGGTAGTTTATACGTCGTGAGATGATCCGCTCGAGAAGTCTAGCTGACGTCTGTCACCACACGCAGTGATAAGAGCTTTCCAGATCTGGTATCGTAGCACCTTTCAAACCTGCAACACAGAGTAGTCTGGTGGGGCCAGAGGTGGGGCGGTGACGTGGGTGAAGCGGGTGGAGGGGACCAGCATCCCGTCTTAACGTGTGTCCTGGGACGTGGTGGACAGTTCTGTGAAACCCGTGTGCTCGCAACGTCCACCCGGTTCAGAGAAAACACCCCGGTCTCTGCTTTCAATGTTTCATTCACACCTGTAACTCACGCCTCCGTTTTGAGCACCCGAGGGTGCCCGAGCATGGCGGACGCCCCGCAGACTCAGAAATGAGTGGGTTTCTCTCCAGTGTCGAGAGGAGTCCCAGGCGGGGGCTAAAAACACTCTGATCCGGGTAGAGACCAGCACGGTGCAGGAGAAATTCCACATGGGCTACCTTTGTGTTTTGAAAAGTCCCAGTGGCCGCAGTAAAAGGAGAACAGACAGGAGAAATCGGCTTTACCGATGCGTTCCGTTTAACCTAGCACATGCTAAGTGTTTGCATTTCCGTGGGTCATCAATATGAAGTCGTATTAACGAGTCTTGATTTTATGTTCTCACTCTGTGCTTGGTCTCTGAAATCAGGAGTGTCATTTGTTGTCATCGGGTAGTCCCCCGTTGGGCTAGCCACACTTGGGGCACGTGGGAGTCACGTGGGGCTTGAGGCTGCCACGTTGGACCCTTTGCTATGAGCAAAGTGGATGCTGAGGAGCCTGCCGCTCCCCGGCCCACGTCTGGTTCGGGCACTGTCGTCCCATTATTACGAGCTCTGGGGAGGGCCAGCCCGGCCGGCAGCCCTTCTCATCCAACAGTGGACATTTGCCGAGTGCCAGCTCCGTGTGGGTCGGGGCCAGGGCCAGAGGCTGAATGGTGGGCCAGGTGGTGGCGGGGCTGCTGCTGCTTTTTCAGGGCCCACGGTCTCCAGAGGGAGCTGCCAGTTTGTGCGGACAGGTCGTTCATACCTGGTCGGGCGCTTCCCACCCTGGAGTGCAGCAAAGCGGTTTTGGGAGCCTGAGGAAGCAGTGACAGGGCCTGCCCACTTGTGACACAGGCGTCCGAGGCTGGGGTCCGTTCAGGGAGCAGTACGACCAGCAAGTACAAGAACAGGACAGGCCTGGTCACCTGCCGGGAGGCGGAGCGACCTGGGAGACGGGTCCAGCGTTCTCCTCGACTCCTGGATGAAGGCCGGGGTGGCAGACAGCCAGGGACCCCTGCCCCTCCTGGGGCACATTCCAGGGCCGGGAGCTGAGGGGGGGGCCTGCTCCGTCACCGTCACTGTCACCGTCACCGATGCTGACAGGCCGGCCGTGTGGCCCCGCGGAAGTACGGGGTACATCCCCACGCCCTGCTCTGCGTGAAGTCCCCTGGGAGCGCCGTTCCTGATGGGTGTGTGGGGAGTGTGAGGTGGGGTGCACGGGCAGCTGTGTGGGGAGCGCGTGCATGTGAGGTGTGAGCGAGGGTGTGCATGCGTGTGCTGTGGGTTTGCGTGTGAGTGTGTGTCATGGTGTCTGGGGCCCCGGGGGATCCGAGTGCTCATCATCAGGACTGGGGCCCGGGGGGTCCGAGCGCTCATTACCAGGAGTGCCGGCTCTGAGGAAGACACCGGCCTTGGGGCGCGGCTTCTCCTGCAGAGCAGACTTGCTGCGTTCACGGGGCCGAGGCTGTGGGTGAGCGAGACAGCGCGGAACGTGTCACGTGGCCCTGCTGGCGAGGGTGCAGAGCCCCGATCCCGAGGGCCTGGGGCGCACGGGGGCTCCTGAGGGATGTCCTTGCACCGACGAGCCTGCCCGTGCCTTCATGAAGCATGGACTAAGTGCGAGGCCCTCCGCTGGCCGCGGCTCCCAGGAAGTGGAGAGCAATCTGAGATGAGGGGACTTTGCTGAGGTGCCCTGGGTGACCGTTTGTGGTCCCCCTTTCTTGAAAATTAATGCAAAGAATTTGTCCTGTGGGGTTGATCCGCGAGTTGGCAGCTCCATCCATTCAGTGGCAAACTCTCTGAGCCCGGAGGTGGTGCCTGTTTTGATCTCATCTAAACCATTAGAGATTCATTCCTTTGGCACAGATTTTTTTCTTAGACCCCCGTACTCAAATTATGAGATTCTGGGGAAACCGAATGGCCTTCTTCTGGCCAGATCCAATAGTGCAGCTCCTTCGAATGAACATGGAGTTTCTCTGAGCTGTCGTGAGGATTACAGGCCAGGAGGGCAGCCAGCCCCAGCGGCTCCAGGCCAGGCTGTCTGGAGTTCGGAATTTACTGAGGGGCCTCGTGTCCCAGGGCCTGCCGAGCATTTTTGTGTGATGTCGTGGAATCCCTGCTCATGAAAAAAGAATGTTTAGGGGGAGGAAGGGAAGAAAAGTCTGGCATCAGATAAGCGCTGCTAAGAAACGAACATTCTCGATCCATTTGACAAGCGGATGTCACCTGTGGGTCAAAGGCCACGAAGACGGTCCAAAAAACCAGAGCCGCAGGCCAATGTCACTCGTGAATACAGCTGTCCCCACCCCCCAAAAAACTCCCTAACCTAATACAATAGCAAAATCCTTAAGCAGATACACTTCGGCAATATGCTCAAAGGTGCACCGTGAGGGGCATTTATTCCGTGGATGCCAGGGTGGTTCCAGTAAGTGCGGACTGTCCCATGAAAGGGCTAAAGAGGAAAAGTCGTACGATCATATGCATATGATAAATTCGATGCCTTTCTATGATAAGAACCCCCAGAAAAATGGGAATAGAGGGGCATGTCCTCAACTTGACAAAGGACAGCCACAGAAGCCTACCTCTGACTTCATACTTGATGTTGAGAAACCGGGAGCTTTTCACCTGGGATGAGGACCGAGGCAAAGACGTCTACTCTCATCACTCCTGTGCAGCATAGAACTGGAAGTTCTAGCCAGTGCAAGACAGAGAGAACAGGAAATAAAAGACTCACAGAATCCAGTCCGTAGTAACCGATGATATGATTGTCTACACGGAAAATCTCATGTACTATGCATAACACTCTTAGAACTAACAAGCGAGTTCAGCAAGGTTGCAGGATACAAGATAAATGCACAAAAATGAATTGTATTCCTATCTACCAGCAGTGAACACATGGACACTGAAATTAAAAATCCGCTACCCTTTACGATAACTCAAAAATGAAATATTTTGGTGTTAATTTAACAAAACATGTCATGCCGAAGACTTGTATGCTGAGAATGCACATGCTGATGAAAAAAAAAAATCAAAGTTCTAAGGAAATGGACAGACATACTATGTTCATGGATTGGAAAGTTTAGCAGAGTAAGGATATCGATATGAAGGTTGAACATAATTCTTAACAAAATATTTCTACACATAGATAAGATTACTCTAAAATTCATGTGAAAAGGAAGCAGGATGGCTAAAACTGTTTTTGAAAAAGAATAAAACGAGAGGAATCAGTCTCTCTGACGACAAGACTTATTATAAAGCTACCGTAAATATGGCTGTGTAGTATCAGTGTAGGGATGGATACATAGATCGATGAAGCAGAGCAGAGAATCCAGAAATAGACTCCCACGAATATGCCGAACTGACTTTTGATAGAAGTGCAGATTCGGTAAAAGAAAGATGGCTTTTTCAATGAATGGTACTGGAACAAGCAGACATGCAGAACCGACCAACAGACAAACAGACAAACAAATCTAGAATAAACAAAAAGAACAAAAAGCTTTAACCTGAGCTCACACTTTATACGAAATTAACTCAAAGCATCACGGAATTAAATGTAAAATGTAAAACTATAAAACTTTTAGAAAAAAAATGAGGAGAAAATCTTCAAGATACGGGGCTAAGCGAAGAGGTTTTAGACTTGACACCGAAAGCACAATCCGTAAAATAGAAAACTGAGAAATTAGATTTTATTCAAATTTAAAAACTTTGCTCTGTGCGAGATTCTATTAAGATGCAAAGACAAGCTCCAGGGTGCGAGGGAATGTTTGCAAACCACATATCTGACAAAGGGCCAGCATCCAAAATCGATGCCCATCTCTCAAAACTCTTCAGGAAAAGTCGAACAATCCACTTAGAAACAAGTATGCAGTAGCATTTCGCCAAAGAGCAGATTTAGATGGTAAGAAAGCTCGTGGGGAGGTGTCTGACATCATCGGCTATTAGAGAAATGCAAATTAAAACCACAACGAGACAACACTATCCACCTATCAGCGCGGCCGAAATAAAAGGTGTCGACAACACCCAGTGCTGGCGAGGATGCCTCAAACGGGCCCACTCACACCTGCCGGGGGAGGTGCACCTGAAGCCACTCGCAGAGGTTACGCGGGCACCCCGTGATGCTCCCCGCGCTTCCTCGGAACCACGGAGTCCCAGAAACGGAGGAGACGGCGGTGGCTGCGGGGGCGGAGGGGGCGGGGGGACGGGGGCGCCGGGGCTGCAGCCTGGCCACGCGAGGCGCCTTGTGGCCAGGAAGCGGTTTTCATCCTGATCGATCGTGCCGGTGTCAGCATCCTGCTCACGTCCTTGTCCCGTAGTTCTGTAAGATGTCAGCGCAGGGGAACCTGGGTAAGGGGCGCTCGGGGTCTGGCTGTGTTACGTCTTACAGCACATGCGACTCTGCACTTACATAGTTAATTTGACAACACTAACTGACATCCTCTACTTCTCTGTCAAAGATTAGCGCCTGATTGTCTTTTTGGGGTGTGTGTGTGTGTGTGGTGTGTGTGTGTCACCTCTTTAGGGCGCCACGTCCTCGGATCCGACGGCCGTCATGGGTGATGTGGAAATCGGGAAAAGGGCAAGACGGTTACTTTCCGAAATCTGCAGAGCTGCGATTCTTCCCCGCGTTTTAGAACGCAAAGCCCGGCAGCACGCGCACGCGCACGTGCGGCGTGCCCCACGCCCTGAGATCCGTCATCGGCGACAGTAATAAACGACCTGGTGCATAATTATTGGGTGAGAAGCGCTGCTCAGACCCTCCCATAAATTAGGTCAGCTCTGAAAATGGAGCAGGCTGGCCGGCTTCGGGGCCGCGCTCTGCGGGTTTTCGGCCGCACGCAGGGGCGGTCGGGTTCCCGTTTCTAGTTCAGTGAGACACGGGGCTCGAGTCCTGGAGCGGAACGTGTTTGCGGCTTTGCCGCTCCGGGGCACGTCGGTCTGTGCGCTGGCAGAGCTGCAGTGCGTGCGTGTGCGTGTCTGCGCGTGTCTGCGTGTGCCCCCCGTGCACACACGCTGTGCAGGCGTTGGATTCTGTGACAGGAAGCGCCACGTGCTTCTGAGGCCCCGGGAGCGACGCTCATTCCATGCATCTCCTTGTGTTTCCCTCTACGAGCTGCCGCGGGCTCCCCGGGTCCAGGCCCGTCCCCGGGGTGTGGCAGCTCTGCATCCGGGCACCGTTGCTCTCCAGGGGGACATCGACGCTCAGAGAGGCGCGTCGCTCGTCCGGGGTCACACAGCTCGTTACTGGCCGAGCTGGGATTTGAACCCGGGGCTTCGTGCACCTCAAGCGCTGTCACGTTCCTTCCTCCGTCCCTCACGGCTCCCGTGTCTTTTGGAAAATTCGCTTCTCCCTCTGCGAAGTGACTCATTGCCCTTTTGGGAAAAACAAAACCAAACGCAATGAAAGAACATGAAAGAAACGTGGACGTGGCCAGCTGTGACGTCGGCTCAGCACCGCGTGGATCCGAGCCCTGCACCCGGGTGGCTGAGGTCACAGGCCCTCCTGGCCCCCGCGGTCGACGGTCGAAGGGAGAGATCGTTCTGCAGCAAAGGATGAATGAAATGTCACAGAGGGGTGACAACGTCTCCGTGACACAGATACTGTTATTCAACCTATTTAATACTTGAAAGGAAGTATGTTGCCCACGAGACGGAGGCGCCCTCGCAGGCTGAGGGCGGGGATGGCCGGCCTCACGGGGGACGTGGGTCCAGTATGGCGCAGAGGCCCGGGTGACAGGGTTGCTCCCTGTGTGCTTACTGAGACATAGTTTGCCTACCACAGCGTTCGCCCACCTGAAGTGTGCCGGTCAGCGACTTGCAGAAAATTTGCCGTGTGTCACCGTCACCATAGCCCAGGTTTGGGCCGTTTCCGTCATCCCAGCAAGGTCCCCTGGACTGGCATCTGAGCCCGCATCTACCCCCGGCTCTGGCCACTGCCAGCCTGGGTTCGTCTCGACAGAGCCGCCTCGTCCGTGCGCTTCCCAGACACCGTGCACGATGTCACCGCCTGCCCGCCCCGCTTCGCTGAGGGACGTCTGTGTTGTGGCTTTCTCCCCCGGCACCCTTCCCGAGTGACGTGCCTTTTCCAGACGTGCCGCAGCTGCTTTACACACTCGGCTGCGGACGGGCGTTTGGCGACTCGTCCTTTGCAGTTAGTGCAAATAGCGGCGTGTGAACGTCCGTGTGCAAGTCTCTGTGGCTGTTCCATCTCTCGTCACCTCTGTGTACTGATCGCCTCATGGGGTCACGAGACGCCCAGATGCGTGACCGGGTCGATGGGAATGGCCGGGGCCAGGGGCCCAGGAGTCCGCCTCTTCCCACCAAAGAGAGGAGCTGACTGCACACAAGCCCCTGCTCGTCTGTTCGTTTTTCACGCGATAAACACTTCTTGGGTGTCAACCGTGTCTCCCTGTGGCGCTGCGTCTCGTGTGACAAACCCGAGTACCGCGGTTCACGTCCTGCCTTGGTGCAGAGATGCTGGCAGGGGCTCTTGGACCCGTTAGAGGGGGTCCCCAGCCGGCCTGGGGTGGCTCCCCCCAAGCCCGGAGGAGGGGGTGTGTGGCCTGGGGCTGGATGGGAGGGGGTTGGGGGGCCCCCGCCAGGAGCCCCCTCCCCCACCGCTGAGCCTCCCGCTGCTTAGCTCGGATGGCACGTTCCTTCCTGTGGGACAGGGGTGCCAGTCTAGGGAAGTCCACCCTCCTGGAGCAAGTTAGAGCACAGGACGTTAGGCTGTCATTTTAGAGGACAGAGTCGGTCTGGACACACGGGACAGACTCCCGGGGAAGCTGTCTGAGAAAGGGGTGTGGCCGTGGTGGAGACGGCGCGGCTGGCGGCGGGCGGTTCCCCTGCCACGCCGTGCCCGGTCCCAGACGCGGGGACCCGGAGGAGCGCGCTCTGACCTTCCCGGGCGGGTCCTCCGTGCACGCACCGCGTCCTGGGCCCGCGGGCCCTCACGAGTCTTTGCCAGCTTCTCAGCTGGTGTCGAGAGCAGGGCTCCCCACACCCGGGACGGTGCAGAGATCTCGGCTCTGGGGACCTGTGACGGCTGCTCGGTGGTTCTTTCCTTGTGCGTCATTGAGAAGGACTGTGAGTTCTTTTAGAGGCTTAGGGAGGGAAAGCTGTCTGCGGACCATCGATTGCATTTGCTCTGGGCACGAGGCGGGAGCTCGGCCACCCAAGTGTCACAGAACGTCCTTTCCTCCCCGGCAGGACCGAGGCAGAGCTCGCCAGTAGCCGTGGTCGGCCCATTTCGCGGAAGACGCTTGGGCGGAGCTCACGACCGAGCGGACCCGGTTCTAGCCCGCAACACGCCCAGCCCGGCTTCCGGCACCGCTGCCGCGTCAGAGTTAATTCTCTCCTTTTTCTAGAGGGGAACGCGGAGTAGCGACTCGCCCAAGGTCCCATGGCAAGGGAGCCGCAGAGCCGGGCCTCGAACCTGGGCGGCCCAGCTCCGGCGTCTGTCCTCTGAGCCGCGATGTCCTGTTCTCCTCTGGGAGTCAGCACAGGGGACGGGGTGCGTGTAAGGGACTTCACACCCGCCGGGCGCGGCAGGCGGCCAAACACGGGACGGGAGCCCAGCGCCCCAGCCCGACGCCCTGCCTGCCTGGCTCCGTGTGGGGCACCCCTGGCTGCCCAGGAAGCAGAGACGGGTAGGGCGCTCCCTGACCTTCGGCGGTCCGAGCCTCATAGTAAGGACAATGGTTACACAGGGTCCGTGGGATAATAAGAGTCTGTGCGCGAGGTCGGGGGCTCACCTGGGCCCAGCGGGGCGGCCACAGAGGAGAGAACTCACCCACGATGGGCCGCAGAGCCGCCGGACACGGACCGTGCCCCCCTGCCTGGTGGGTCAGCGTGTGTCCTCGCCCGGGTCAGCGCGTGTCCTCGCCCGGGTCAGGACGGCCTCGGGACGTAGGACGGACTCGGGGGAAGGGGCAGGTGGCGTCCGCCTGCTCGTTTCACAGGCGAGCCTTCGAGCGATGCTCCTCTCGGCTCGGCGTCTGAGGGACGTAGCTCCCCTTTGGTGAGAGTCCTATGGCCACCTCCCGGACCCCCGGCCGCCATCAAAAGCACACGCCGCACTGTGGCGTCCGCCCCCTAACTGCCGCCGAAAGCCGCCTCCGACGAGGGTGAAGAAATGGCCGGGGCCGCCCCACGGCCTCGTCTGCCTGCAACTGCTATTTGTGAAAAGTGATTTTCTCTAAAAGAATCAGTTTCCAGGCTGGACAGTCTGTTCCGTGCGCTGCAATGAGCCTCTGGCCCCGCGCGACCAGCCTGTGACAAAGGCCTCGCCTCCGGCACTTGGACAGTGGGGAGGGAAGCACCCACCAGGCGCCCACCCGTCCTCCACGGCGCCCACCCCCTTCCACCTGCCGTGAAGGGGACTTTCCGGGCTGCGCCCAGATGCGGAAGACGCTGCGTCCCCGCCGAGGCTCTGGTGGCTTTCGGAGGCTCGGTTCTTTAGGGAGCCAATGATGCAAGACAAGAGTGAGCACGTTTGTTTTTGTGACGCCGCATTTCACAGTCCCAGGAAATGGAGACGGAGCGGCCCCGCCAGGCGCCCGTCGGGTACCGTGCCGTGACACTCGCGGGTTCGCGGGGGCGCGCGCGGCCCCCCGGGCGAGAGCCTGCGCTGGGCCGACCGCGACCCGGTCCCGCCTGCAGGTCTCCATCACGCTCCCGGCCTCCCCCCCCTCGGCATCGTCATCATTTGCTTCTCTTCTCAGAGGCCGATGCTCCGGGAAACCCGAGCCTGAGCTCACTCCGCTGGCGGCTGATTTTCAGGTTCTGCCTCCCAGGGTCAGGGGCGAGGTCAGGGCTGTGGTTTCACAGAGCCAGCCATCCAGGCGGTCCCCTGGCCCAGGGCTGCAGCCCAGGCTGGCTCTGGGCCTGCTGGCTTTGTTCGGCGGGCACGGGGCGAGAGCCTACTGCGTGCTGGCGCCGTGCTGCGCTCGGAGGCGGGGGGCTCTTTCTGGCGCAGCAGGAGCCGAGAGGGAAGAAACACGTAGCTCTGCCTGGAGCAGTGGGAAGGCTTCCTGGAGGAAGTGGCACGACCCCCCTCCGGGGGGACCGGTCGAAGGAAGGCAGGGGTGCCCAAGAAGGAAGTTGCATGCCAGCGGGGGCGGGGCGGTCGCTGTTTATCGAGCACTTAAGGGGTGCGTGCTTCGCAGATGGGGCCGCGGAGGCCCCGAGCGGTCGAAGGACTTGCTGGGAGCTGTCCCCCAGGCCCCCGCCCAGGAGGAGCACAGGTGCAAGGAGCGGGCGGGGCGGGTGCATCCGGGTCAGCCTCTGGGTTCCGCGTGTCTGGGGAGGAGGCTGTGGGGGCAGCGGGGGGAGGGGCCCGGAAAGGTCACTGGGACCTTGAACGCCAAGGCCAGGGCCCAGCGTCTGTCCTGCAGGCGGGATCGCCATCGAAGGTCCCGGGGAATCTCGCTCGCTCGTCCTGTGTGCGTGTTCTGCAAAGGGACGAGGCAGACCCGGGGGAGTAGGATGGGGGGCGGGGGGACCACCGAGAGTCCGGGGGTCACCGCGGGCGGAGCCTCGTGTCCCGGCTGGTCCCGCGGTCCTGTGCGGGGGCCGCGTGGAGGACGATCAGAACGACAGAGGACGGGAGCTCTGGGCATAGGCCCCAGGGAGGCGCCAGGCTGCGCGGCTCAGGAGTGTGGCTGCGGCCAGTTGGCCAGCGACTGCCTGGTGCGTCCTCACGCACAGTTGCTCCTGGGAAAACGCCGTGCCGGGACCACACGGGACAGGCACGGTGGCTCTGACCCCCGCCCTTCCCCCGCCCCTCCCCGCACCCTCTCCGCCCCAGGGCCCCACCCTCCGCCTAGGGAAGCCCCCCTCAGGGGCCACTTGTCGCTCTGCCCACCCTGCACATCTGTGTTTTGAGGGGAGCCCTCGGGTGCGAGGCGGTGAACCGAAGGCTCCGAGTCAGCGTGGAGATTTCGAGTAGGGGATGGAAAAGTTGGGGGGACTTGTTTTCTCCCCTCCAAAGTACCGTTAGAGTGGCTGCTTCCTTCGGCCATGTGACAGTCAAACTTGTGTGGTAGCAAAGTGAAGGCCTGTCTTCAAGTGGCCTGAGAGGCAGCTGTCACTCGTGCGTGTGCGTGTGTGTGGAGTGTGTGTGTGTGTGTCTGTGTACGTGTGCGATGTATGTAGTCGTGTATGTCTGTCTGTTCATGTAGGTACAGCACACGTGTGTGTGTCTGTGGGGGTTACGTGCAGGGGTGTGTGGAACGGGTGCATGTATGTGGAAGTGTTTGTGCTGCGGGGTGCGTGCATGTGGGTGCTGTGTAGGGGTGTGTGTACACATGTGTGAGTAGAGTGTGTATGTGAAGGTGTGGCATGCTATGTAGAATGTATATGTGCATGTGTGTGCATGTGGGTG
>NW_024350927.1:9622803-9658753 GCF_902729225.1 Pteropus medius | reverse complement strand
GCATGTGTAGGAGCTGTATAAGCGTGCGTGTGTGTCTAGGCATTGTGTAGGGGTGTGTGCGTGTGCTGGTGTTGTGTGGGGTGTGTGCGTGTGTAGGAATTGTGTGGGCGTGTCCGCTTTGGGGAAAGTGAGTCGAAGGCATCAATGAACTTGAAAATCGCCCATTAATAAATCCTTGCCCTTTCATCCATCAGCTGTCAAGCAGTTCAGAAGCTTTAATTAACAACATTTCTTCAAGGTCAGGAAATACCATCGGCCTTATTTCACAGATGGGTAAACTGAGGCAGAGTGGGGTTGAGCAGCTTGTCTAAGGTCATGCGAAATCAGCAAAGGATCACCCATGGACTCCAAGAGGAGCCGGGCCAGGCTCGCGGGCAGCTCCGCCGTCCAGCCCCGGTGCTGGCAGAGCGTGGACGCGTCCGTTTTTCGTTCTGGATCCAGGGACCGTCGCCCGGGAGCCGTGCCCAGGGCTGATGGCCGTGGGCAGAGCCTCCACTGGCCAGGCCTTGCTGGGCCCTTCCTGCCTTTGGTTATTTCTCGCTTATTTTCATCGAGACGCTGAAGTCCATCGCAGCTCTGAGATGATGGCAAGGCCTCACGCGTACCGCCTCCGCGATGTCCCTGCCCCTCGTCATTCTCACGCCCCGTCTTGGGTGGGAATTCCAGAATCCTACTGAGTCACAAGCAGGTACCATTTATGGCAGTGATCACAGGGCGTATTTGGATTTCATTGGGAGGGACTCAGACTCAGCTAACCAGAGGGATCCAGACTCAGTCAATAAGAGGGGCCCGGGCTCAGCCAATTGGAGGGACTTAGGTTCAACCCTCAGGAGGGGACCCAGGCTCAGCCAACACTTCTGTTTATTTATTCTTATTGAAGTAAAATTTGCATAACATAAAATTAACCCTTTTAAAGTGTATGCTTCAGCGGCATTTGGTACCTACACTAGCTGTCACCACCAGCTAGTTCCACAAGATTTTCATCTTCCCAGAGGAAGTACCTGCTGGCCGTCCCGTCCTGTTCCCTCCCCCTCCCATCCCTTGGCACCGCCAGCCTGCTTTTTGTCGGAGGATTTGCCTGTCCGTCTCGTGTAAATGGCCTCCCATGTCTGGCTCCCTTCACTCGGTGTCGTGTGTTCGAGGTTCGTCCACACTGCAGTGTGTGTCGGCACCCGGTTCTTTTTATGGCCGGATGAAGTCCATTGTGCAGATGAAGTGCGCTTGGCCGTCCGCTCCCGCACTGGCGGACGCCCGGGTGGCTGTGCCTTTTGGCTGGTGCGCGTGGTCCCATGGGTGTGCACCTGTCTCTTTCGGTCCCTGTGTCCCACTCCCTGGGGTGCAGGCCTGGGTGCCGACTCCTCTCGCACATGGGCTTCGTCTGTAGCTCCCTGGGTGGGGCACCCCTGCACCGCTAGCGTGGTCCAGGGTGGTCCCCACGGTCCCTGGAGCTTGGTCTTCTCATCCGAGGAGTGGGGATGTCCCCTGCACAGGCCGGGAGGGTGGTGACTGCGTGAAGCGCGTAGCCCAGAGCCAGCGTGCACCTGGCCTCTCAGTGACAGCCAAGCTGGCCCCACCCGTCCCGGAGTGGACAGGCCCCCGCCGCCTGTGGGCCGAGCGCCGGGCGCGGAGCAGCTGTTCCGTTTCTGCTGCTGGCAGGTACCCGGGGGAGAAGCAAGCCAGGCGCTGACGAGGGGTCTGAGCTGCTGGGCGTGGGTTCCAGCCATGGCTCCGAGACGGATCTGGTTCTCGGTGACTTCCGCGTCCCGTCTCCCCGGACCTCGGGGCTGAGCCATGTGGTCTGCGAGACACCGGCCGGGACCCCTCGCTAACATGGGACCTCTGTGGCCCGGCCGCAGGCCACAAGCTTGGAGCGTCCCTGGCCGCGATCTGGCTTTTTCCTTGACAGCAGGGCCCGGTAGGCACAGGAGTGTGACGCCTGCTCGGCTCCCGGCCCCCGGGAAACCGCAGTCCCCTGGGGGACCCCGCCCAGTGTCAGACGAGGCAGGGGCCCCACCGCCCAGCCTCACCCACCTCCGTGTCCTGTCCCAAGCCCCGGCAGGCAACCTGGTCAGGAAACGTGCGAAGCAGGAGCAAACCCGTTGGCTTGAATGCGGTTTTCCAGAATGTTCCTTTGCCCTCCACCTTTTGGAGAAGGAGACAGAGCAAATGATAAGCAGTCGATATCGGGGATTTAAGTGTTTGGAAAATGACTTTTGAGGGCCGCTCTGGCCTGCAGAGGATTTGAGACGGTGTCCTGGGCCCCGTCTGCTGCTGGTCGTCTGTGGCGATGACAGGACGCGTGACACTCGCTCCACGTCTTAGAGTTCGCATCCGGCTTCCGTCCCGCGAGTCGCTTTTGCTGCTCCCAGGGAGGTCACGGGGAAGCCAGCGGGGCCTGCTCCGAGGTTAGGGTGTCACCAGGTCCCCGCACAGTGCGCCCCCCGACCACCGCAGGGGCGTGCGGTAAGAGCAGAGATGTCGCGACCGACTCCCCCGCGCGGGTCCGGCCGCAGCAGCTTTGAGACCACGCGGCTGCTCCGAACCGCATGGAGCCGTGCATTTACGCTAAGGAGCTGGACGTCTCGTGGGGTGCGGGCCATCCTGGGGGTGCTCGTGGAGCCCGTGGAGGCCATGCTGGGTGGGAGGAGCAGTCAGGGTCAACAGGCCTTCTGGGGCCAGAACTTATGGCTGCCAGATGTCACTGAGGTTATTGGACCCCACATCGCTGTGACAGAAAGGAGCCCCAGGCAAACCACAAAACCAAATCAAAACAAGAAATAAGAAAACCCCGAAGTCGCCAAGTGACCAGCCGCCGCCAAGGCCACACGAGTTCAGACGTGTCAGTCCTGGGCATTCGCTGCGCTAACGGGAGGCGCTCCGTGCATGGGCCGAGCCCACGTGACCTCAGGATGTGGCCTGTTTCTGTTTGGGACCCTACCTTGTGCTTTCGAGTGACGTAGGCCTCTAACGTTAGGGGCTGGGAGCACATTGTCTGCCACGAACTCCTCAGGGGACCCCCAAACAGCATTCACTGGGGACCAGGAACGGCAGGAGAGGCGTTCCCAGGGACGGGGCGATGTCTGTCCAGTGCACTTCTGAGTCCCTGGGTTGTGTGTCCCTATCTTGTGGCCGACTTGGGGGGACAGTCACGGCCCCCAAACGGGCCCTGCCCCTGGTTCCCGGGCTATGACCACGATGTGATACCATGCCCTGAATTTGTCCCCTGACACACAAGCAGCACCTTGCAGAGGTGATGAAGGTCGCTAATCAGCTGATCCTAAAATTAAGAGATTCTCCTGGATCATCCACGCGAGCCCAGGGTGCCCTCAGGCGCCCTTCTGCACAGAGACAAGGGCGGAGGGATGCAGCGTGGGGCAGGGGGACTGGGAACCGGGGCAGGGGGACTGGGAACCGGGGAAGGGTGCGGCTGGCCCCATGTCCAGGAAATGGGGCCTCAGCCCCACAGCCGCGAGGGCTCGGGTGCTGCCAGCCTCCTGCGCACTCAGACCGAGCGTGTGGTCGTTTGTTACGCAGCAGTAGACAACTGATACAGACACGTCAGCTGACAGGGGGCCTCTGCCCGTCCGGTCCTCCCACCCCCCATCCTCCCTCTCTCTTCCGCTCGCTCCTTCCACCTCTCGAGGCTTTATCAGAATGACCGATTCTGGGAGGCATTGCTCCTGAAGCAGAAGGACTCGGGGTCTCTATGGACTGACTGAACCCCGTTATCCCTGGATGAGGCTTCCAGACCCAACCCAGGCTGCTTGGCTATGTTCTAGTTTCAGATAAACAACATAAGTATGTCCCGAATCTTGCACGGGATATACTGCAACGAAAAACCTGTTCGCTGTGTTCCCGAAGTGGTAAAGTAACCAGGCAGCCTGTATTTTAACTGCTAAATCTGGCAGTCCCAGCCCAGAGGTTGCCAGCGGGCCGAGAGGCCAGGCTGGAGCACAGGGCCGGGGGCGGGAGAGGGCATGGGAGGGGGCTTCAGGGAGCTTTCAGGCCATCGGAGCTGCTCACTAGGCCAGGGGACCGCAAGCTCTAGCTTGAGGGCCAAACCCGCGGGCTGCCTGATTTTGTAAATAAAGTTTTATTGGCAGTGGCCACACCCCCCCCACTGGCTTAGTGCCTGAGGCTGCGTTTGCGTTGAGGACATTGCAGAGTGGTCGTGACAGGCTCCCCGCCAGACCCCAAAGCCCAAAACATCCTCTCCGGGCCTTTCCAAAAAGAGCTGACCCATCACCCCTGCTGAAGGTTCAGAGGTCAGCGGGGAGCCGAGCGCTGGGGCAGAGGGGAGTTCTGGCAGGAGGGCCTGCGGGCCAGGCCGTGGGGCGCGGGTGCAGCGGCTCTCCGTGCAGACTCGGGGTCCCCTCCCGGGCCCCCCGCCCAGCGTTCTGCTTCGGGAAGATGCTTTCAGAGCTCCAGCTCTGCTCCGGCTGGGAACAGGGCGGAGTGAGCTGGCCGCACCTTCTCTGCCTCCCCAGCTCCCTGTTTCGGGGTCTCTGGCAGAAAGTTCTGTGCAAACAAAAGCCTCTTTTCATCTGCGTGTGCCTATTTCTGTCTCGCTGCCTCCTTCTGCTCTTCCTTCTCGGCATTCAGCATTTCGAACACGGACTCCACGCAGGGCATGAATCACGTTCTCGTGTGGCCATGGCGACGTCTTGGGCGCTGCGGGCGGGGGAACACTGTCCCCTCCCCATGAGGACCTGGTGACAGAGTCAGGGCCAGAGGGAGGGGCAGGGCCCTGAGCACGGCCATGCCCCTCTCGAGCGGCCTTCAGGGTATCCTCGCGTGAGGCTGCAGGGAGATGTCCCCAGGGCCACTCTCGCTTCTGACACCAGGTGCTGTGTTTGGAGGTCCTGGGACCACTGTCAAGTGCAGTAACCCTCAGGAGCATGCCCGGTACGCAGAAAAGCCCTGAACCTCACGGTCAAGGTTTATCATGTGGAAAGGACACAGATTAAAAGCCACCGAGGGAGGCGGTGCTTGGGGTGGAGCCCACACTCTTCCGTCTGCCCTCGCCCCTCGAGGTCAGGACAGTGTGTGACAATGCCACCAGGGAAGCTCACCTGAGTCTCGGCGTCTGAAGTTTTGACTGATGCTTGGTCACGTAGACCTGGCCGGTCGACCACCCACATGGTTGACCTCAGTCTCCAGCCCCTGGGAGGAGCACATGACCCAAAGCCTGCCCTCCTAAGTCACGTTGGTAGACCCTGTGCCGGCCAAGATCCCCAGGAAAACATCCGCTTTCGTGGGGCAGGAGGTTGCTGGGTCCCGGACATCCCTCCCAGCAGCCAAGGGCGGAGGCCAGGCCTCTTTCAAAGGTTAATGCTACAGTCCGAAACGGGCGTCACACCAGCGTCTGGTAGCCAAAGCCGTGAAGCCTGCCCGGAAGGCATTCTGGGCGGGAGAGCTGGTTTCTTCATTAACCAGCAGGACACCCTTGGGTGCATGGGTCACCCTCGGTCACACGGGACACCCTTGGGCGCACGGGAAAGTTGCTGTGAGCAGCGGCATCAGAGCCACCGCATACCCTGTGTGGACTCAGACACCTGCTCTGGAGAGGAAGCCCGTGCCGTGGACTCGGCTCTGTGTGCGCGCACGGGGACGGCCAGCTCTGTCGGTCACTTGCTGCTCCCCGTCCTTTCACGGCCTTGGGACACCTGGCACGGTTCAGGTGCGGATCCTTCTCTAGTTCGTCCTCCTGGCTGCCCGGCCCAGGGGCGCCAGGTGCTTGCCGCCCCATTTCATTTCTGGTGCCGGTGGCTTAGTCACGCTCCCCTGACTTCCTCGTCTCCTATGCACTCGCTCGATTTTTTTCTTCCTTTTTTTTTTAACCAGTTCCCAAAAAAGATGATGTGTGTGAAGGGAGTGAAAATTGAGTTTATTTACGACAAATCCAAACTTTGGCAAAAAAAAAAAAAAAAAAGCCTCCTGGAAGAGGCCGCCGGCTTGGAGGGTGTCTGGTTGCAGCATCGTACGTGAGCCTGGTCCAGCCGGCTGCCCCTGCCCCCTGGGTCCCTGACGTCCACCTCAGCCCCCCTTCTCGGAGGGGCTCCGGGTGAGTCACTTCCTCAACCTAAGAAATAATGCACAAGAGGTGGGAGGGCGGGCGGGCCGAGGAGATGGGGCGTCGCTGCGTCCCCCCTCCGCTGTCCCCCAGGCTTCGGGAGTGACGGGGCCCTCACACAGGCCTTCTCTCCTGGTAACTGCCCCGACGGGGGCAGGAACTCGAGGACGACTTGAGGACTTCAGCTTCTAGACGCCCAAAGAGGTTTGAGTTGCTGAATTTGCTCAGAGTGGGGACGAATGCAATGGTGCTGGCTCCGGATCCCACCGGTGCGCCGGGTCAGGTGGCCTGGGAGGGAGGCGGGGCTTCCGGGAAGGAAGGTGGAGACGGGTGAACAGGCTCGCCGTGCTCTTGTCACCCTGGCTTCCTTGGACGGACCTTTACGTCCCCTCGCCCGCCCGGAGAGGATGGAGGAGACGTTGGCTGGTTTGCCCGCACCCAGGATGCGCCGGGCATGCGCCCCAGGGCAGGTCAAAGGTGATGATGGAGGTCCTGACCTCTGCCTATGGCATTCCTTCCTGGTCTCTCGCAGAGATGACCAGGCCAGGCCAGTCCCAGAAGGAGCCATGGAGAGAACATTCCAGAAGCAGGAGCCACGGAGAGAACATTCTAGAAGCAGGAGCCACAGAGAGGACATTCTGGAAGTATCAGGAGCCATGGAGAGAACATTCTGGAAGGAGGAGCCATGGAGAGAATGTTCCAGAAGCAGGAGCCATGGAGAGAACATTCCGGAAGCGGGAGCGACCATCCAGAGTGCCCCAGTGCCCACTGTTTTCATTGGCTCCTTTGTCCTCACCCCACGGCCTCTGTTCCAATGGCCGTCCGCAGCTGTCCCGAGATGCCGTCACTCCCCCCTTTGCTTGTAAGGCATTTGGGACCATCTCGAATGGCCTTGTCGACCCTCTGCAGGGACAGATGGTCCAGCAGAGAGGGGGTTCCTCGGGGTCCCGGTGCCTGGCACGTCCCCAGTGGGTGTCTAGACCCCAGGGGCAAATGAGCGGGTTTGGACTGTACGTGTGCACGCGTGGGAGCTGTTTGTTCCCTCAGGAGGGGAGAGGCCTTGGGAAGTGAGGAGGGGTCTGAGGCCCCGGGAGCTGAGCTCATGGTGGCGTGTGTGGACCCCGTGACAGAACTGGAAGCTGTGGGCAGGAGTCGCAGGGTGGCTGGGATCACAGTTCGAGGTGAACGGTGACACCGTCATCGCAGGAGGTGTCCAGTGTTGAAACGAGCCACCCGCGGTGAGAGCCAGCAGAGGTGTGTAAGCCCGAGATGAGTGACAGGCGGCAGGGGGGTGCAGAGGGGACCCCGGTGGGCTGTGATCTCATGCGCGGCCCGGCCTGCGGGGCTCCCTAGGTGGAGGACCCCGACCTCGCACCCCCGCTTCCCTGGTAGACAGCTGCCCGCCTGTGCCGCCCCCCGCTGAGCCTGCCGCTCACATTAATTGCTTTTATTTGCAGTAAATGAACTGCTCAGATCAAGGTGGGCCGCCCCGGGAATGGGCCAGCGGCTTTTCTCGCCTCTTCCCCGAGGGGACTGCGCCCTCTCGGCCCTCTCTCCTCTGCCAAGCAGAGGGCAGCGAGGGAATTAAGGAGGGAGAGAAGGATTAAAAACTATAATCAAGCGTCCGAGACCAGAGCGCGCCATGCCATGAACGGGAAGCCTGGCTCGCAGGAGACGCTCTCGGCGTCGGCTGGGGTCGTCACGTCGCGGGAGGAGCCGGCTCGTGCTCTGGGTGAAAGCGACCTGAAGTGGAACACACACGCAGGTGCCCGTGGGAGTGTGCGTCCAGGTCGTTAAGGGCCAAGAGCTGAAGGGAGCCACGAACGGTGAAAACCGAGCCCTCTTCTTCTCTGTCCTCTGACCTCTGGGAGCTGACCGTTGGTGTCAGATGGGAATGCTGATTTATCGGTCTGAACGGGAGATGTAGATGTCACCTGCAGTGGAGAGCTCATCGTTTTCAGGAGCAGTGACTTTTCTCCCTGCTGGTGGCTTGGTGAGCCGGGGTCAGCCTGGGAGGCAGGTGGGTGGTGGGCCCAGCAGCCCCCGGTGGGGCAGATTGAGACACGTCCTGCTCGCAGTAGTGACGGTCCTGCCACCGAATGCAACGGGGATGTCCCTTTCTCCACGTTGAGTTACTAATCCCTTGTGACTCTTCTCTGTGGCCTGAAATCCATAGGCTTCTTACGGGTCCAGCTGAGGGACAATGTGTATCTGTAAGTCTCCTAGAACAGTGTCACCGAGAAGTGTCTGGTACAGAAAGTGTGTCACAGACGTCAGTGATTCTGGCCCCGGACTGCACACCACGGTGCCCGCCGGCCTGTTTTGAAAGATGAACAGTGTTCGTATTAGTTAGCTGTTGTTCTGTGACGAATTGCCACATGCTCAAGGACTTAAAACAGCACACGTTTCTTATCTCATACTTTCTATGGGTCGGGGGCGCAGGCCTGGCTCAGCTGGGTACAGTGCACGGCTGCAGTCAGGATGCGGGCGGGGCCACGGTCTCATCTGAGACCGGACTGGGGAGGGGTCCACTGCCAACCTGGCGGTTTTCAGCACGCGGTCCCTTGGGGGCTGCCTGGCTGAGGGCTCGGTTCTTGCTGGCTCCAGTTCTTTGCCCTGGGGCCCTTTCCAAACAGTAGCTCACACCATGCAGCTTGCTTCTCCCAAGCCAGCCAAAGAGAGTCCCCTAGCAAGATGGATGCTCGAATCTTAGGTAATACTGTCCTGGAAATGACGTCACTGCCTTTGCCGTTTGTTGTTGGTTAGAAACGAGTCGTGGTCCCATCCACTCCCGGGGGAGTGGGGTAGATGAGGTGTGAACACCAGAAGGCAGGGACCGTTGGAACCATCCGCCACCGTGGCAGATCCCTCTTGTCTGCGGATTCCAGATCATTGCTGACAATGATAGATGTGACAGGACCACGGGCCCCGGGCCCCTGCCTTGAAGGATCTCATCCGTCCTCACAGCAATTCGGTGAGCTCAGCCCCGGCATTATCCGCATTCGACAGCTGAGAAAGCCAAATCACAGAGAGGCTCAGTAACTCGCCCAAGGCCACACAGCACCTCTCCGGACCACACAGTCAGATGTGCATGCCCTTACCTGTTTCACGCCTGAAGGCCGAAGGCAAGTGGCTGACAAGGACCTGGGCTCTGGGAGACGGCTCTGTGCCGCCCACCCCCAGCTCCTTCTGGCCTTAAAGGCGCCACCCGCTTTCAGACACTTCACATCCTGCTTCCTCTCTATAGATCCAGTCACCATCGGATCCACGATACGCTCCAGCTGACTTCGCCTTGCCTGTCTCCTCTGCCTAGAATGTAAGCTCTGTGAAGGCGGCCAGTTGCATCCTGTGTCCCCAAATCCAGGAAAAGGAGAGTAGGCAAAATGTAGGCACTCGATAAATATTTGATGGGTCAATGAACGAACGAATGAATGAATGATCCCATGTCTCGAACTCTGGTTGGGGTCTCAGATCATAAGCAACCCCAGCTGACCAGTTTCCTGTGGCTAACTCAGTGCCACAAACGAGGGGCTGAAAAACACAGAAGTTGGTTCTCTCGCAGTTCTGGAGGCCAGAGGTCAGAGATCAAGCGGTCGGCTGGGTCGTGCTCACTATGAAGCCTCTAAAGAAGGACTCTTCTCTGCCTCTTCCTGCTTCCGGGCACTGCTGGCCGTTCTCGGCGTTCCTTGGCTTGAGGTGGCGTCACTCCCATCTTGGCCTCTGTCTCTGTGTGTTTGTGTGCCTGCTCCTCTTCTTATAAAGACACAGCTGCATTAGGGTTCTCTAGAGAAGCAGAGCCAATAGGATGCATGTGTGTGTGTGTGTACGTGCATGCGTATGGACAGTCAGGGGGTGCCAGGCCCGGGATCCTGGGATCCATCTGGAGGGTCTGGCTGACTGTCCTCTGGTGACACCGAGTCTGTCAGCGCTCAGATGCCGCGGCTTGCGACACATCTCACTGTCCCACCTTTGCAGGTGCTAAGTGTGCAGGTGGCGAGCGGCTTAGACTGCACACGTGCATGTGCATTTACGCAGATGCGTACATTTACATACGTATATACGACGCGATTACGTATCCACACATAAGTGAAAAGAGATCGGGTGTAGAAATGGGCGCACGTGATTCTGGAGGCGGCGTGCCCCAGGCTCCGTAGTCGGCAGGCTACAGACCCAGCAGAGACGACAGTGTAAGTTCCAGTCCAAAAGCCAGCAGGCCTGAGCCCCAGAGGAGAGCTGATGTTTCGGTGTCCCAGCTCCAAGCAGCCAGGTGTCCCCTTATCAGGAGGTCCCTCTTATTCAGACCTTTTCGTGCTGTTCACATCGTCAACTGATTAGACGAGGCCCACCCACAGGGGGAGGGCAGTCTGCTTTACTCTGCTGGTTCACACGTTACTCTTGTCCAGAAACACGCTCACAGACATGCCTGGGGTAACGTCCGGCCAATGTCTGGGTGCCCATGGCCCAGTCAAGTCGACACATAAAATTACCTTTCACACCAGTCGCTAGATTTAGGGGCCACCGTAATCAAATATGACCTCATCCTAATCATGTCTTCAACACCCTATTCCCAAATCAGGTCATACTCTAAGGTGCCGGTGGGCATGAATTTTGGGGGCACATGATTCATCCTGCTGCACACCCCCATGGGGATCAGAGGCTTGGAAGGAGCTGTGTCGTGGGTGGTGGGCTTTGCCGTCCTCCGTCCCCGTGGTATCCCGCCTCAGTGGACGCTCGTGAACGAATGACCATCACAGGACTGCACAGAGCGCTGTCCTGCCGGCCCTGTCTCTGGCCACCATCCAGGCCACCACTGTTTCTGCAAAGCCACCCTCGAGTCCGGTGCAAACGCCGGGCGGACACAGCTGCTGGAGAAGGGGAGTGGCCGCTGCATTTCCAGGTACACTGGCGTTTTTATCTATCGACCTACAAAAGTCGTTTGCATCACAGCAGGACTGTGAAGTCCGAGGAAGTGCACCACTTAGGAGCTCGGATTCCAGCACGAGCATCTTTCCCGAGGCGTTTTTATGTGGACTTTGGGCTGAAAAGGCGTAGAAACGGGCCATTTTTCCGCGGATTTGTAGTGTAGTGTCTGGTAACGTACGCAACATACGTGCTAAATAATCGGACTTTGACATTAGAACTTGAGTGGATTTGGAAATATTGTAAAGATAAACTTCTGAGCAAGTTCTGTTTGAAAGGGTGTGTTTTCTAGCCCCCGTTATTGGCTTAAATCCTGAGGGGGAGAGTTAAATAAATCAAAGAGACAGGTGCAGTTTTTAGATTAAACAGCCAAACTCATACAAAATCCCTTTGTCTAGACTGGACAAACATCAAGTGTTATTTCAGACAGTTTGATGAAAGGCCCAGTGTTAACCCGCAGCTCGCTGAACGCCCGCACTGTGTGGGCCTCCGAGTTTCGGCGGCATGGGCAGTGCGTAGAACGGCCGCGGGCTGTGATGGAGAGGGGTGTCAACCGGCCACGCTGTCCGCGTCCCCACCTGCCAGCCTGGGCCCAGGAAAGGAGGCCGAACATCTGCCAGGTCAGGGCCAGGACGCCGGGCACACTGCGCCCGAGGGCAGGGGCTCGGGGCTGTGCCTCTGTCCGTGTGGCACGTCTGCTCCCCTTCCCAGGCACGCCCAGAGGGCAGAGGGGACGTCCTTAGACAGGGGCCACCCTGGGGTGGAAACGTCCCCACTCTCGTCCCCACTGTCGTCCCCACAAAGCCCTGCGCTCCCTCATGGGCCCAAGGGGGGACCTCTCTAAGTGGCGGGCCCTGCGTCTGCGTCTCCCACCCGCCTCCCCAGGGGAGAAGCAGGCCGTGAGCAGGGAGGCCGTGCTTGGGCTCTGATGGCCCTGAGCGAGGGCCGTGGGTCGGCTGCGACCTTGGGCAGGTTTTTAGGGTCTCTACCTCTGCCTCCTCATCTGCAAATAAAGGCAATGACGACAGCCGGGTGGTGGCCGGCCTGCCCACTGCAGGCACGGCTCTGAGCGTTGGACTATGGCCTGTCCTCAGTAACCCCACAGTGGTCCCATTATACAGGGGAGGACACTGAGGCATGGAGTGGGGAAGTTCACAATGCCACACAGCCAGGAGGGGACAGGGCCAGGATCAACCAAGGAAGTCTGGCTGTGAGTCCATTGGTGACACCGGCGTCTGTCGGCGCTCAGGTGCCACGGCTTGGCAATGCGCAGAACTCTCCCCCCTTTGGAGGTGCTGAGCGTGCAGGTGGCGCGCGGCTTAGGCTCCACGCAGGACAGGGGTGCCGGCACCCCGGGGTGCTGGTCCTCCATGAATGGTGACCTGTTATCGCTAGTTTGGTCGGCATTGCTAGAATAGCATCTCACTGCTCGGGGTTGCTCTGTCCAGCCCCAGTCCAGCCTGGCCCCCTGGCTAGCTTCCACCCTCCCCTGTGTGGCTCCCTCCCTCCAGCCCCAGCGAGGCCCACTGCCACCCGTGCCTCCCCGGACCAGCTTTCCTCCGCTTTCCACCCTTTGACCAGCTCACGTCTTGATTGTCCCTGGGTTTCCAGCTCTGTCTCCCAGGTGGCTCCATGGCACCTGCATAGAGCCTGCCTGGTTTGGTGCCATCATCTTAGACCTAAGACTGCCTGTGTGCTTCCTGTGCCCCACCCCATGACACTTGGGGCCGTGCTCAGCCTTCATGGGGCTTCAGACATGGGCGTGATGATGATGATGATGATGATGATGATGATGATGATGATGACGATGATGATGACGATGATGATGGCGATGATGATAATGATGGTTTGGTAAAGAGTAAGCCTGCATCTTATTGAGCGAGACCCCTGACCTATGTCGGCCCAGGCCCCCAGCACTCCCTCTGCCGGCCAAGCGGGCAGTGCACAGGCTCTGACTGCACCGCCGGCCAGGGTCCCAGCTCTGAATTAATGGTCAGACTCTGATGGCCAGGGTTCGAATCTGGACGGCTACCTGCTGTGTGACCGTGGGTGCACTATTCACCCTCTCTGTGTCTCAGCCCCTCTCTCTGTAGGACGGGGCTAATAACAGCGTCGTGCGGGTGCAGCGGGGGCGGATTGTGTCGATCACCTTGCTCAGCCCCGGCCCGTAGCACGAGGTCGGTGATGGGCAGCCGACAGCCCCGTCGGCCGCCGAGCCCAGCATCGCCACCCCGGAGGGCTTGTAAAAATGCAGATTCTTTGAGTCTTTGAGTCCGTGGGTCTGGGGTGCGGCCTGAGAACTTGCATTTCTTACCAGTTTCAGTGATGCTGGTGCCACCGGCTGGAGACCCCTCTGTGGACCTCCGAGCCAGCGCCTGCCATGTCAGTGGACCTTCTGTGACCTCGATGTGTTGAAAGGCAAATAAGTCTGACGTCGCAGACTCCGGAGAGCAGAGATGTGGGACATGCCCTTCCGGCACCTCGTAGGGAAGGTCACTCCCCATGCTGGGTGCCACCGTGCTGGCTCCTCCTGCCGACGCTTGCTCAGATTCTGGCCACAGAGCTTGGAAAACCTGCGTGAGACTCTCCTGGCTGAGGTGGAATTGCCGCGCACCCCTTTGCTCGCCCATTCCGTTCTATTTGAGGTCACTGCTCATATGCCAGCTTCGGAGTGGGCATGAGGCACTGGCCGTCCCTGCCCTCAGGGAAGCCGGGGTGGAGCCTGGACAGATGCAGCGTGAGAAGGGTCTAGAAGGCTGGACGCACAGCTCGCAGGGCTGAGGGCACTTTCTCTGCTGCCCCGGGACATTCTGAGTCCATCGCTTTCCGGGGCACGATCCGGGGATGAGGAGACTTCGCACGCACCTGTGGCTGCGCGCTAACCAGCGGGGACAGTGGGCACCTGTCATTGCATAGATGGGGACGCCGAGGCGTGGGTCCTTCGACTGGCCCGGGGGCTGCTCGTAGCTGCCGAGCAGGCACAGGCCTGAGCGGAGGCAGGAGGCAGGAGCACACAGTCCGGTCAGCTCTCCTGCCCCGGCCCCGGCCCCCGCTCCCCGGAGAGCCAGTTGAGTCTCCCTTTAGACCACAGGGCCCTTTGGTGGCCTCAGAGGATGGCAGCCGCAGGTGACCGTCCCCTGCCTTTGTTGTCATAAGTCCTCACGGCGGGAGGAGAAAGGACCCACGGCAACTCCAGCCTCCCGCTGCCGGAGATTCCCCTTGAAGCTTCTCTGGAGGACGTGGTAGTGACCTAGAACCTTCCGGCGGCTGTCCCCATGCGGGTGTGACAGCCAGCCTTCCTGGGCACCGAAGGCACATGTTAGCGCAATCGCGTCCAGAACCAGGATCTGTGAAAAGCTCCTGGCCCATAAATCATGGAAATAAGGACATAACCTTGGCTCTCTCTGCGCCATCAATACATTACCTAATTCAATCATAAAATGGAGAAACAGTTCCATTCGTATAATTCCACATAAAATATCAGCGGATCTCTGCCTTCTAAAGGCTACCTGCCCAGCCTCCCTTTGATGGAACACGCGTCGAGCAGACAGGATGGAAACGAGCTTGCGTGTCGCTCATTCAGGGGGACCTTCAGTGTCTCGCTGCGATGGCTTATTTGCAAATGGTCTGCAAGCTGCTAACAATTTGTGTCTCGCAATTCGTGGGAGCCTGGTGGCAGATCACCAAATGCAACCTCTCTGTCTTCGAGCTACTGCTGGCAGAAAGTCGTTCCTGGGACCAGGGACAAGACCTTGTTTCTGGGCTGCGTCCCCTCCCCCAGGCAGGGGACAGACAGGCTGGATGAAGGCCGCTTGCTGGTGCTGTCATGGGGAGCACTGTGAGGTCCCCTCTGTCCCCTGGTGCACACCACACTGTGGGGGCAGGTGCTCTCAGAGGCCTGCAATCAGCCATCTGGTCAACCTGAGGCCACAGGGCGGAAGGTCTGTTTGCTTTATCATCGCAGCCTCTGCCAGGTCGGGGATGGGAGAAAGTGTCAGGTGACAGACAGAGGGAGTGAGGCGGCCCCTTAACACACCACATTCGGGAGGCCCCCCTCCTGTAGGGACCGCCCCCCTGTTTTACCCGTCAAACCCAGACTGAAACCCAGAAGTCAGGTCCTCTTCTCCTTCAGGATCTCCCCCAAAAGCACGTGCCGGGCACGGGCGCTGGAGGTGATGGCCGCCGCACTGAAGAGATGACGGCCTCGTCTTCGCTCCCTCCTTAAAGCCGGCGGGCTCTCCTCCCCTCGGTGGCCCCTTCTAAGATGGTCACAGCTGTGTTAGGCGCTGCTCCCAAAATGGGACTACAGACGGGGCTGTGGGGGCTCAGACAGCCGTCAGCCATTCTTTCCCAGTTCGGGGGCCCAGAAATCCGAACTCCAGGGGTGGACAGGGCCGTGCTCCCGCCGAAGGCTCTAGGGGCTGGTCCTTCCCGCCTCCTCCAGCTCCTGGTGGCTCCGGGCGTCCCGGGCTTGTGGCCGCGCCCCTCCAGCCTCTGTCTTCCGTGGCCTTGGCCGCTGCCTCCAGCCCTGTCTTCGCCTTTCTCTCGCAAGGACGCTTATTGTATTCAGGGCCACCCAGATAATCCAGAAGGACCTCCGCTCGAGAGCTTTCGCTAAACACAGCTGCGAAGACCCTTTTCCCCAAATCAGGCCACTTTCTTAGGTTTGGGGGTTTCGGGACAGAGACATACCTCTGGGGGCTGCCATTCAACCCGCTACAAAGACAGCGTCATGCTGAGTGCCCACTATGTGCCAGAGACTTTGTGTCCACCATCCCGACTCTCTGAAAACCCCACTGGGCAGCTTCCGTCACCTACAGTCCTGAGGCCCTCAGGAGCAGACGCAGGTACGGCCCGGGGGCGGCTGAGTGGGGTCGCACCCCAGGGCTGCTGGCCTTCAAGGTTCAGATTCCCGACCTCAATGCCCAGCCTCCTTGCCCCGCTAGATGCTCAGGGGACTAGGCTCACATTCCCTTTCTTCTCCAAGATTTTGGGTCAGTCCCTTAATTATTTTGGGGCCCAGAAGCCACCCCCTCCGAAAGAGCACCCTACATAGTTATTTGGCTTCAATGAGTAAATGGAATGATAAACCCTGTCCCCTGGGTCCCTCCCCAACTTCGAGGGAGCAGGTAACCCCGTGCCAGGTGACCCTCTGAGCCTTTCTTGTCACCTGACAGTGGGAGGGGCTTCTTCCTGCACTGCCAGCCCGCCCATCTCGACGCCGGCGACTCACAAAGGAGATGCGCTTAGATGCTCAGGTGCACAGACCGTCATTCTAGAATGGTTTCCTGCCCTTCCCTGCTGGCGTCAGGACGCCAGCCTGGCCCCAGCCTTTGGCTCTGGGGCCAGATGAGCCCCTTGGTCTATCTGTCCCTTTGTCCTTCCGGAAGTCACCTCTGGTCCTTCAGCCTGACCTGCTGACTCTCATCAGCCCTGCTTGTAGGATTTCAGCCTCCAGGCAAAAGGTAGTCAGTCTCCGCTTCTCTAGAGGGTTCACGGCAGGTGGTCAGCACCCCGAGTTAGGTCAGCACCGGCGCTGCCTGCACCCCGCCCCCGAGCTGGCCAGGGAGCCGCCAGTCTGCTGTGAGGCAAATCCGCCACGAAGAAATGGCTGGTGACAGGAGCCAGGCGTCTGGGCCCTCCCTTCAGGCCCTGGCACTTGGCGCCTTCCCCTCAGCAGACAGCTGTCCGTCCGTCCGTCCGTCCGTCCGTCAGTCTCTCCTCTCTCTCTGTACAGAGTCCGTTTGACAAGCATAGAAAAGTATTCCATTTTCAGTGCCATCATCGGAGTGAGCACGTGTCACTGAGAGCTCCAGAAATTCATGAAATCACTCACCGCCGAGAGGAGGCCCGGGCTTTTTCCAAGGGAGAACGGGCCACTTTTGCAACCTCCCACAGCTAAGTCAGCCGACGCGCAGAGCCAGCCTCGTACGCCCGGCTCGGGGAAGCGTAGGGGCGCCGCCTCGCCTCCCATCGGTACTGGGGTGGGGACCGGCCACGGCTCGCATGCCCAGTGTGGGGTCGGCCCCTGGTGCTAGGCCTCTACCCTGAGGCCCGCGCCCCTGGGTGCCATGCTGGACCAACCTCCCCAAGGTCGTGGTTTCCCTGTAGACTGTAGATAACTAATGTCTCTTCCGCATTCGCCTTGGTGGGGGACGCGGGGTAAATGGCACCAGGGGAGGTGGAGGGGGACGGAGACCACTGGGGCCGTGGCGGGGGCACCTGCCCTCCGTATCTGGGGCTTCCTCAGGAACGGAGGACCTTCGCCTGTGGGGTTTGCCCTCTCGGGCCACTGCCGGTGCTCGCCAAGCTGAATCATGTGACAACCGTTGCTCAGGGGGTGCCCAGGACCAGGTGGGGACACGCGGGGACGTCCCACCACGGGGAAGAAGCACCAGCGCCTGCCACCCGCCCGTCCGCCCGTCGTGTTCTGGGCGTTGCGCGGGGGCGGGGTACTGACTGTCGTGGAGACCAGGGCCATGGTGGCCGCCCGGCTGGGGAGAGGACAGCAGCTGTGTTGTGGGGGACACTGCGCTGGGCGCAGCCTTCCTGGGGTGGCAGGGGTGTGTTCCGGGGGAGAGACGTTTGCGCCGAGGCCGGATCACTCAGGGCCGGGTGGCTTCCACGTCGCTGCCCCAGCCCCCAGCCCCCAGCCCCGGGATCATTTGTCCAGTGTGTGTCAGGAAGCTATAGGGTGCGCATGGGCCCCCGGGGGTCGAGGGCCGGGACCTGAACCCCAGCCACCTCCTTCTGCATGCGCTCAGGTCACTGACCCCCGACCGACTGTGAGGAAACCGAGCACCGGGAGTGGGTCGTTGTGGGGACTGACTGAGCTCCTGAGTGTCGGGACCCAGCCCGATGGCCGTGGGCAAAGTGCTTGGCGACTATTGAAGGGGGCTTCCTAATGCGCCCCGGGGTCCCCAGTTCTGGGAGTCCCCACTCTCCGCCTTCTGTGCCAGCCCCCCTGACCGTGTGTGTCTCCCCAAGGGGACCCCACAAATCAAGTTGTGCCATCCTCTCTCTCTTCCCATGTCTTCTCCCTGGTAAATGTCTCCTGGGTGTTTGATACCCATCACCTCCTCCGAGCAGCCCTCCAGGCCCACCCAGGCAGACCTGAATCCACCTTGGTACGTTGACCACCCTGCCTCTGGGTCGTCTGTCAGATGAAGTGGCCATTTCCCCAAGTAGACTGCGAGCTCCTGACTCATTCCTCCGTTTCGTGAATGGCCGACCGCTCACGTGCCTTGCTCGAGGTGGGCACGTGAACGCACGCACATTGGAGCCGGACCCTGAGCTGCGTGCTGGGTCGGAGAAGGCAGGCACGTCACCTCCTCATTCCTAGGTCCCCAGCACCCATCACGGGAGCTACTAATGGTTGCAGAATAATTGGCTAAAAGTAAAAAGAAGCATAGTCAGCATCAGTAATAAAGCGTAATTAATGTTAAATAACAATCACACCTAATCGGCGCCCGCCTCAGGCTGTGACCGTGTTCCCCACCTCAGCATCCTTCTCCTCCACCCGAGAACCCCTGAGACGCTGCCAGGATGCAGACCCACCTGACCGTGGGGGCTGCCAGCCCGCGGTCACAGGGCGGCACAGGTGGGCACTGGTGGAGGTGGACTCTGAGCTTCAGAGGAGGCCCCTGGGGGGCAGGAGGAGAGGAAGGTGAGGACAGATCATCATGCAGGGCTTCTAGGAGGTGGCGGGGGGAGGGGACAAGGGCTGGAGGAGTCCCGAGGCTTCCTGGGGCTGCAGTGGCCCTTCCTGCCCCACGTGAGGCTGACCCCATGCGTGCTGGGCATCCAGGGCGTCAGGGAGAGGGAGACAGAGTTGCCACGTCAGGAGAACCAGCCTCGGTCCCCGAGGGGGCAGGTAGAGCAAGGGTGACTCATGGGGAGGTGGCCCGCCATTCGGGCTGCAGGGCTCTCCTCCCTGGGGGACGGGTAGAGGGTCGCCCGCTTGGCAACCCGGGGCCTCGGCGTCCCCATCTGCACAGCAGGAATGGTGTCCCTGCCCTGCCCATGTCGGAAGTTCCCTCGGGAGCTTCGAGCTCAGACGGAAATCAGACGCGCTGTCACAGACCGCTCGCTCACCGCGCGGAGCTGTCAGAAGCTGCGGAGAATCATGGGGACCCTCTGGAGTGGCGAAGGCCGTGTGTCCGCAGCCCGGTTCCTCTCGGAAGTAAGCAGCAGCGAGCCAGGGACTTCCACGCAGAACCAACCGAGCTTGAAGCCAGGCTTCGGAGCGGAGCGTGGGGGCCTCCTCGGTGTCTGGTCCATGCACCCTGCGTTTGGGGACTTAGCTTTCCCAGAAAACAGGTTTCTTCCCCCTCAAGTCACAGCTCCTGCCCAGCCTTGGGGCTTTCCGGAAGTGCCCCAGACCTCCTGGCGAGAACCCCTGCGACACCCCACGTGCCGGCCCCTGCCTGGGCCACCTGGCTGGCTGGGCCCCAACTAATGGCGTTTTGTCCTCACGCCAGCAGCGGCCGTCACGTCGGCCCCGTGCCAAGCTGTGTTCGCGCCCAGCCCTGGACACAGCACGTGGAGATTCACGCGAGAGGATGCGTGTCTGATGAGGTGGCCGGGGTCGTGGGCTTCACAGCTGCGCCACCGGAGGAGGCTTCGGAGAACCGGAGAAGGGGCGGCTGGGAGCCGTGCGCGCGTGTGCGCCCGTTTCTGTGCGTCGTGCATACGCGTGCCTGTGTGTAAGCATGCGAGTGGGTGGGTGTGCCTCCGTGCGCCTGCATGTGCCACGTGCATCCACGTGTGTTCGTGTGAGACCGAGTGTGAGGGCACTTGCCACCTGCATGTGGGAGCACAGCTCAGCAGTCAGTGAGTCCCAAGTCCGCCGCGTGGCAGACCCCGCAGGACGCCATCCGCGGATCGCACCGGAGGCTTCCTCAGCTGGGCCGCCGTCCCTGCTCGCTCAGGGCTCTTTGGAGGGAGTGAGCTCCCCGTCACCGTCTGTGCTCAGAGGCTGGGGAGCCGTGAGGGCGGTGGTTAGGGCAGGGCGTCCGCAGAGGCAGGACTTCCCCGGCCCCCTCTGACCGCAGAGCTGGCTGGCTGCTTGCCTGCGCCTCATTCTGCACCTAGGCCCCTGGGGGGAGTCGGGCTGAGTGACCGTAAAGCGGACTCCGAGTCCCACAGGCCGCGGCCAGGTCCTTGCCACACTGCCCACTGGTGACCTTGAGCCAGTGCACTGACCTTTCTGAAATGTCCATGTCCTCGCTGGTAACATGGAGACGTGGGGGCGCCTCTCTCAGAGGGCGTGGACGGGGTACCTGGGCTGGCCCAACGAGGACCTGGAAGGGACCCGTGAGCGCCCAGGACATGGCTGTCCTGGAAGCCACTGCTGTGCTCAGGGCGAGCTGTCACTTCCTGCTTCACCGTCCCCACCGCCGTTGTGCTCTGTGTGTGTGTGCATGTGTGTGTGTGTGTGCATGTGCATGTGCATGAATATGTCAATGCACGTGTCCCAATGTGTGCATGTGTGTGGTGATGTCTTGACTGTGTGATAGTGTGCATGAATGTATGTATGTGTGTATGCGTGTGTGTCCCTGTGTGTATTATTGCCAATGATGCGGTGGTAATTGTGTACATGTCGGTGTATTGCAAAGCATGAGTGTGTCATTAATAATAGCATCGCAGCGGCGATATATATGGCAGGCTCTTATTAGCAACGCATCTTCGATATTATTATTAGTAATGAATATGTAGCTGTGTGTGTGTGCACCGTGTGTGTACTAACGTTGACCATGAAGTGCCGCCACCAGCCGATTATGTGTCGCAGCGTGATATTGGCCAAAATCCCAATATTGTGTATCGTGTGTGTGCATGTGCTGTGAGATAATATTGTGTATGCGTATTATTGCGCGTGTGATAATGCGTGAAGATGTGTATGCGGTAATGACGCGGGGTGGTATTGATGTCCCTGTTTGTGTGTGTGTAATATTATTAGCGTGGCGCATGATGCATGGAGGTGTATGCGTGTGATGCGTGTATTGCATGGTCGTGGCATGCGTGTGTCAATGCGTCTTTGCGTGTTAACCAGCGCGTAGCCATGCCCCTTATAGATATTAATACCGCGGTAATGTGATAACGTATTACGTAATGCGCGCGGCGTGCATGAGTGTCGCGTGTTAACAGTAATGCGTCTGCGTGTGTACACCGCGTCTTATAGATGCGCGATTATCGGCCAGCCCGCCTGCGCTCCCCTCTCTCTTGAGGTTGGGCCGGAGGCGGGCGTGGGTGGGGAGGAGGCAGAGCCTCTGTCCTTCCCACTCCCTCCTGCCGGGAACGAGCAGCTCTCTGTAGCGGGGATAAATCTGAACTTGACCTACATTGCAGGATGCGCGTGGATGATTTCATGTACTTCTGGCAATTCTTGCTTCTTTCCAAGTCATGGTTTTCTCTTTCCCCATCTGTGGACTGGGGATTACGGGACGGGCCACCAAGGAGCCCCCAACAGTCCCTGCTACCCCCACCCACTGTGCTCATTCTCAAGACCCCTGCGGCCTTCGGGCCCCTGTGGAGGCTCCACGCCACCTCGGCCTCACTCACACTCAGGTGCAAAGGACTGGGGGATGGTGACGTCTGTATGGCAGGTAGCAGAGAGGCTATTTGAGGGCCTCTGGGCTCCCCAAGTCCCCTGAAGTGGGGGGAGCTCCTTTTGACTGTAAAGTTCAATCAGCATCCTCCCTCCTCATGCTCCCCAAATCTGAAGGACCTTCAGGGTCACCCCCACCCCCAGCACAACCGGCAGGCTGCAGGGACCCCTCCCCCAGCCGCCTGACGAGTGGTTGTCTGTCTTTCCTTTGCGATGCCCCTGGCCCAACACTGCTGCCTCCCGCCGGGCTCAGAACCTCTGCGATCTCCGGTCCTCGTTCACCCACCTCGAGCTCTTAACCCACTTCCGCCCCCCGAGTCTGCCCCCGGATGTGCCCGCGGCCGATCCTTCAGCCGCCTGAGTCCTCTGAACAGTCACGCCCGGGAAGGACGCTCCCCACCCCAGCTTTCTCTGGTCCCGGGGCATCTGGAGGTCAGAGCCGGGTGGCTCGGGCGGGGTCGGCTGGAGCCCAGTGGTGAGATCAAGGTCCCAGCCCCAGCGGGCCCCCTCCCCCTCCCCCGCCCCGGGCGCCTGTGCGGACCACAGCTGCTCTGCCTTCAGCTCCTGAGGCCGGAGTCCAGATCGCTTTTCACTCCTAACAAGCTGGCCGGGCCCTTTGCTAAGAGCTGTGCCAGCATCTTGTCATTGTCACATCCCCTTGCTCGAGGTGGGCACGTGACCGCCGCAGGAGACAGGGCCCGGGGAGATGAAGGGCCCAGCCCAGGCCACGCCGCCGGAGAGCTGGTGACCGGACCCCTCGGCTTCCCCGTGGCCGTCTGGCCCTGTACCCCCCATGCCTCGCCCTCCTCACGTCCACCGACGTCGTACCCCGCACACCCGCGGAGCCCGTGGCAGCCCTGCCTGTCGTCCGTCCCCAGAGGCAGCGGCCCGCTCACTGTGTCCGGCCTTCGAGTTGGCTTACAAAGTGCCCGCGCGTGTGCGGTGTGCGGAGCTTCTTACGCACCAGCTCGGTAGCAACGCAACCAAAATAGGTTTTCCCACGGAGGAGGGGGCTTCCGTGGGCGCTTTGGGAGCCGGCGACGTTTCTTCTTCCAAGTCCGCTCTTCGGGGATGAGGCTGTCACTAACGAGCCGTGTGTCACTGGGGTCCGTGTCTGAGACGCCCGGACACGGCGGAGGAGGGCGCGGCGCCCCCGTGGCCGGGCACGTCCCCGTCCGTGCGCGTCCCCAGTGTCCTGTCGCGTTGGTGGCGCGTCTTTCCAGAGGAGACACGGACACTCTTTTTGTGCTTCTTTCTCCTGCAGGACGTTTTTCCCGGGGGCGGGGGTGTGTGGGCAGCGTGAGGCGGTGCGTGTGCGAGGCTCGGCCCTGGGCCCGTCAGCACCCACTCCCAGCTTTCTGTCCGCCTGGCCCTGGGCCGTCCGGTGTCCTTACGTGTCTTCCGCAGTGGCGCCTGTCCCTCCTCGGGATCGCACGAGCGCTGTCTGGGACGGCTCCCTGGCCGGACACCCGGGCTGAGGGCAGCCGGGCTCCAGAAGGAGCCGTGACGCCCGGCGCCAGCTGCCGTATGCGTGTGCTCTGCCCGGGACCCTTGTCCCCAGGGTCGCCTGGCCCCAGCCCTAAGCTCGGCGTCCCTTCTCCCCCCACTGACCCCAGCCTCTGTCTCCTGTCAAAAATGGATATAAAGTTGGGATGAACCGGTCTGAGAGGATTAGGCCACGTTTCTTAGCTCTCGACCCTGGGTGACCCTACGGAGCGTCCGAAAGCATTGCTGGTGCTGGGCCTGGTCCTCAGAGACCCTGGTTAGTGGCTCTGCAGTGGCACCTGGGTCTCAGCATCTGTGACCACTCTCTTCCTGACCAGGTGATTCTCACCTGAGGCCTGGGCCTCCGCCGGGGCTTTGCGGCATCGACTTTGCCCTTCTAGGCCCTTCCGAGAGTCCTTGCTCTGAGCTGACTTTGGTCGGGGAGGTTCCGGGAGGTTCCGGAGGGCAGAGTCCTCGCCCAACTCCCGTTAGTGTCGGGCTCGGCCCACTCTGCCCCTTTGCCCAGTGGGATGTGGAGAAGAGATGGTGCCCGACCCGCTATGGGCGAGGTCGTGCTGGGGGCCCGGGGCCCGTCTCAGACTTTCGTCCCCCTGGCAGAAGAAGCGTGGGCAGCATGGCCCGGGGCAGCTGGCTCGCCTGGGGAGGTGCCTAGCCATGGGGCAGCTGCTGGTCATGTCTTGGGCATTGCCAGAGAGGGCACAGACGCAATGTTAGAGGGACAGTAGCTGAAGCCAGGGGACCCCCGGGGCCAGGGCACTCCCCGGGGCCGCCGGTCCTGGATGGCCTGCTCGCTGCCCCACTGCACGATGGCTGCAGAGGGACACCAGTGACCCGGCTGCAGCTGCCGGCGCCGAAACGTCACACGCAGGAGCCCAACTCCCCACCCCCCGGGAGAGAGCGTGGCACCCACAGGGCTCCCCACCTACTACTTGTCACCACCTCACTCCTTTGGCATGCTCGCGGGCACGTTGCCCGGGCAACCAGACGCCAGCGCGTGGCTGCCGCTCAGCCTCGTCCCGCACCTGCGCAGCCCGTGCAGCAGCGAGCTCCGCCTCCCAGCCCTGCGGACGCCGCTCGGAGCGCCCCGGGGAGGAGATGCGCCCCCGGAGCCATCCAGGGCCACGGGGGGAGGGGGCGCGGAGGCATCACGCGGATGCTGAGCACCTACGAACCCCGTGACACCCTGCGCCGTGGGTACCGTGTTCATCCCACTCTACGGGTGGGGAAACTGAGGCACAGAGCGATTATGGGGATCGCAGCGCCAGGACTGGAAGTCAGGCAGCTGGCCTGAGCCCTGGTGTCACCTGGCACTGTGCCATCGCTGGAGCGTGTGTCAGTCAGTCATCTCCGAGTCTCTTTCCTCCTGGGGGCAAAGGTGGTCATTCCCGTCTGGCCAGGCCTGGGAGAGCAGACCACACGGGCGCCGGAGGCTTCCTCAGCCCCAGCGCCGCGGGCTCGGCCGGCGAGTCACTGCAGAGCTGTCCCGTGCACCGCTGGTGTCTAGCAGCGCCCTGACCTCCGTCTACGAGATGCTGGCAGCAGCACCCCCTGCCCACGTCCCCAAGGCAGAAGTGTCTGCAGACGTTGCTGGTGTCCCCGGGGCACGGTCAGGCCAGGCAGGAAGCGCCGAGCGTGTAAATAAACGCGCCGTGTCCACTGTAAGGCACGCAGGGTGCCCGGGCCATCGTTCTCTGCAAGAGCCTGTGACGCAGCTCCCTGACACGTGTGGGGCCCAGACCCCCGATGGGCGGGGAGGGGGCGGAGGCAGCACCACGAGGGTCCAGTGCCCGCCTGGGCGCCCCTCCCTGGGCAGAGCCATCCTCCTCACGGGATAGGGAGCTTTCCCGTTCGCTCTGCTGTCCCCAGCACGTCCCTGTCCCCAGCCCCTCAGTCCCTCAGCCCATGACCCTGGGGCCCTAGCTCCTGAGCACAGATACCTCGAGTCTCTGAATCCTAAACTCAGTTTGGGGACCGATGCCCCTTGCTGCACCCCCAGCCAGGCCCCTTCGTTTGTGGGCCTCATATTGGTGTTGTCCGTGTCATGGGGGTTTGGGGCGAGCCCCCCACCCACCGGTGCTCCAGGGACAAGGGTCGGGCAGGACCCGTCCACTTCGCCTCGTCCCCTCTTCTCCCTGGGGCTTGGCCGCAGCTCACGTCGAGGCCGAGGCCGCTCGGGCCCCAAGTGCTGGGACTTGGCCGTCCCTGCTCCTTCCAGCCAGGGAGCCCCGCTGTCTGGCCAGACCGTCAAACGCCGTGGCCGCTAGGTGGACGCGCGTTCTCGGTGTGCTCAGGTCCTCCTAGCACCCCTGTGCCGACCCCGGGAGGGGCCACGTCACAACGAGCACACCTCCCTGCAGGGCGCTGGCCCCGTCCCCCCTCCGCCTGCAGGGAACAGGAGCCGCATCCCTGGGCCATGCAGGCCGAGCGCCTCCCAGTCTTGGACCCAGGAGGGGGGCCTGCGCTCGTGGGCACCCAGCGGACCCCGAGCTCTGGAAGGGATGGGAGCCAGAGACTTCTCGTTCCGGAGCTTTCTTTCCAGTGTAGAGCCATCGTTGCTATGTGGCTCCGTCTCCGTGAGTCGAGTGCGACGGGGGCACCTGTCACCCTGGGCCACCAAGGAGGAACACCCCTAGGCCCGTGCCGTTCCTGAAGGGATGGGCACTCTGAGTCTGGAGTCGCGAGGTGGAGCTAGGCTCTGGCCGGTCGTCACGCTGGCACCTGGCTGGGGATGCCAGCAAGTGAACCACCTCTCCCTGGGACACTGGACCAGCGACTGCTTTCCCAAAGCACGTGCGCTCCTTCCTGAGCCAGTTCTGGGGACGGACCCAGAGGCCTTGTGTCCCTGAGTCGGTGTGTGTGTGGCGGCGGGGCAGGTCTCTGCTCCTGAAATCCAGCCGGAGGCCTTCTGGGGATGGGGGACGGGGAGGGAGGCGGCCTCTGAGCACGCCCGGTCCTCCTGCGAGGCAGGTCCACTGGCTTCAGGGGCCACACACCTCCCCGTCCAGGGCGGCGGTGCCGGAGAACTTGGAGCAGCCTGCGATCGGGGACGTCAGGGGCGATGGGCCTTCTGCACGAGGCACCGGGCATCCCCTCCCGCCCAAGGGCAAACGTCTCCTGGTAAGATGCACGTTTCGTCGGGAGGATGGGACGGTGAGGAAGAGGCACAAAGTTCAGGCTTGAGCGTGGCCACCGCCGTCCCCTCAGTCACAGCCTGGGGCCTGGGGTTCGCTCTCAGGAGGCTGAGAGCTCCCCCCACCCAGGACCCCACGCCTGTGCCCCTTGGTCTCCTGTCTGCAAAGAGCGGAATATGATGCTGTCATGTTCCAGAAGGGAGCGCTGAGTGACCCCGGGAGCAGAGCTCGGTGCCGTCCTGCCCCCAGCCTCCCTCCAGGTCCCTGGGGAGAGAGCCCGCGGGCTGGAGCTCTGGGCTTGTCCTGGCAGCCGCACGCACCCAGGAAGCAGCGCAGCAGCCGCTGAGGAAGGGAAGAGGGCGCCCGTTCCCCGCCACCTGCTCGGACGGGGCGTCCTCGAACCTGTCCCGTCCATTCCCTCCGGCCTGTTCTGGCTTCAAACAAGTGAGCTTCGAAGAGTTAGAGTTGGGGGCGTTCCCCCACCCCCCGAGAGTGCGTGCTGCGCTTACCGGTCTGCATCCACAGACTGGCGTGTGGGGAGGGGGAGGCGTCGCTCAGCAGACACACCTGGCAAACAAGACCTCGGCCAGGTGACCAAGGTCCGCAGCACAGCAATAAGTCAGGGGCCCGGCAGGCCGCCCGATACGACGTGATGACAAGCACGCAGCGCCCCGTGGTTCCGCCCAAGAAGCCGTGGGCCCCGTCCAGCCATGAGAGGGCATCGACGAATCCCAGTGGAGGGGCGTCCGGTGAACCCGACCAGCACGCCCCCAAACCGTGATGTCATCGCAGACAAGGGAAATCTTGAGAAACCGTCACTCACGGGAGCCTAAGGAGAGGTGACGGCTCAATGTCACGCGGCGTCCTCGGTGGGACTCTGGGACAGAACAAGGACGTTGGGACAAGCTGGTGGAATCCAAATGAAGTGTGGAATTACATGACTGTCAACGTACCAGCGAGTCTCCCGGGTGGTGACAGACACAGCACGGTGACGCGGATGTCACACCGGGAGAGGGGCGCACGGGAACTCTGCCCTGTCTCAGTTCCTGCGAATCTAAAGCTAGACCAAAATGACGCTCATTTAAGCAAATCCGCCCACAGAAGCGAGTCGGGACAGGAAGCGTCTGGAGAAGGGGAGCCGGGAGGCTCAGCACGGGCTCCCCAGGGCTCCCGGTCCCCAGGGAAAGGGACGTCTGTGTCTGCAGCGGGGAGGGGCGTCCACAGAGGAGCCTGGGGCGCCAGAGCCAGCGCGTGCCGGAAGCGGCGTCTCTGCCCTACACGTCCCGGAATCCTATCGAGCTCTGCCCACCTGCTGTTCATCACGGACGTGTCATCTTCTCAGAGGTGACACCCCATGGCCCGCCTGCTCCCCGGCTCTTATGAAGAATGAAAGATGGGGGCCTGCAGAGCGGAGGCCACCGGCCCACGCCGAGGCCAACTTCTGCACGGGACAGACCGCGGCTTGTCTTCCCAGCCAGCTGGTGACGAGCCCAAGAGCAGATGCCTGGGACAGGGGTCTGCAGTCGCCCAGTGCTGGGATTGCGTGTGGCAGGGCCGGACGGACGCCTCTGAGGTCCCCTCCCATCCTGGAGATTCCGGGATGGCCCGGGGCTCCCTTGTGAGTTTCCAGCACAGCCCAGATTCTCAGCGCCCCAAGCTCCGGGCTCGGGCAGGTGGCCGCAGCTGCCCCGTCGGGGCGAAGTGCCACCTTAGGTCGGAGTGATGTCTTCGTTTCCCCTAATTGACAGTGAAGAAAATGTACAGAAGGTATCGAATTGAATCTCAATTAGCTGAATCTTATTAAATTGTTCTTGGGGGAAAAAAGATTCGATAAAAATTTAAAAGAGGGAGAAGCCGGGAAGCCGCAGACGGGAAGAGAGCAGAGTCCCGGCTGGAAGCCGTAGGTGGCGGGTGGCGGGCGGGGGCTGTTTCGTCTTCATTCAAACCTCAGGGCTTGGACGCCGCTGTCCAGAGCCGCGCGGGCCTGTCCTTCACGGCTGCGGACACGGGCGGCGAGTCCCGGGGAGGACCGCATGGCCGGATCCAAGACGTCTCCGCCATGCGTGGGCTCACCGTGGGGCCCCCGCAGCTCGGGGAGGCGATGCAGCGACACCTCACGGGTCGGTCTCCACCACCCTCGCACACGTCCATGTCTCGAGATATAACTTAATCCCCCAAAATTCATCTCCTTAAAGCACACGGTGCGGTGGTTTTAATGTGGGCACAAGACTGTGTGCCCATCACCACCGTTAATGCCGGGACGGTCTCGCCGCCCGGGCAACTGGGCACAGGGGCAAGAGGCGGCCTCTGAGCGTGCCTGGCGCCAGAGGTCCTGCGAGGGCGGTCCGCTGGCCTCGGGGACACAGGCCTCTCTGTCCAGGGCAGTGGTGCCAGAGAACCTGGAGCAGTCCGTGATCTGGGGTGACCTTCAGCGGTCGCTCCCTATGGCTCCTGCCCCTGCCCGGACCCCGCTAATGTGCTGTCTCTGTGGATCCACCGGTTCCCGGCGGTCTGTGGACGGGGTTGCAGGACACGTGGCCTTTGGCTGTGGGCCTGTCCGCCCGCCGCAGTGACTTCTGGTGCATCGGCGTCGGAGCAAGCCCAGTGCTGGGTTTTCCGGCCCGACTGGCTTCCACGTCGGGGACGGCTCTGCCCATCGTCTTTATGCTTCGCTGGCGGACGCTGGGGCTGCGTCCACTCCCCGCCACCGTGAACGCCCGCGCCCACGTCTCTGCGCGGACACGCGATCACACCCAGGAGCGGAGCTGCTGGGGTGGTGGGAACTTCCAGAGGAGCCGCCAGACTGTTTTCCACAGCTGCAGCACCGAGAACGCGTCGGGGTTCCCGTCTCCCCACATCCCCTCCACTGCACCCCGGGCTCGGAACTGGCCGCCTCTCTGCTTGTAGCCATCCTCGTGGGCGTGAAGTGGGGGCGTGCTCGGGAGGGGTCTGTGGGAGGGGTCTGTGGGTGCCGCCGGGTTTTGGGGGAGCCGGTACCACCTGTGCTAGCATTGCACGTGCCTGCGTCATGGCCTGGCCTCCTCGGTGCCAGCAATGACGGGTAGCGATGTCATCGTCTGCAGCCCGAGCCTCCCTCCTGAGGACGTGTGGGGTTTCTCTGCCATCTTGAGAAATGGCTGACAGCACCAGGGGTGGCTTCTGGGGTACGAAGGCTGTGAGTGGTCCTCCAAAAATGTGTTCTTCTGGAAACGAGTGTGGAGTTGGGGGCCCCCAGTGCTGTGCTGCGTGGAGCATCCCTGGGGTCCTGCCTGGCTTCAATGCCGGCGAGAAGGATGAGGACAGAGGTCACTGGTCACTTTACATGTGGCCCTGAGTCCTCTAATGCCGAGATGCAGGTTCAACCTAGGGAGCCATCCACCTGCGTCCAGGACCAGGCTGCATGGCATGCGTAGGCCCGAGCGCCTGGCCACACAGCAGAGGGTCTGGGGCCTTCGACCGCAAGACACCGACTGGCCCTGGCCTCTGGTGGGAGGGGCTCCCTTGCCAGCCGTGTCTCCTGGGTGCCGGGGGAGGGGCGGGGCCTCGGTCCTGCCCGGTTCACCTGCCCACCTTCCTTTCTCTGCCTGAACAACCCGCCGCTTCAGAAAGGAAGAACCTGGACCCAAAGAGAAAAAACAAACCGAGCTTTCCAGCTTCGAAACTGGTTGGTTTTTCTGCATAACAGCTGGGTGGCGTGGAAATGAGGGGGTTTCCATGGTAACCAATTACAGCTTATGATTGGTGAAAAATGACAGAAATATCCTGTGTGTAAAGTTATGCTGGGGCAGGCAGGCAAGCGCAGGCTCAGGTCTGCTGTGTTAATGTCCTGGGGCGATATTTCTCAAAGTGCTGACAGCAGGCAGGTTTGCACGTGGCCGCTCTTCATTCGGCCTGCCTGGTGGGGCCTGGTGGTACCTGGCGAGGCCTGGTGGGTCTGGTGGTACCTGGTGGGGCCTGGTGGGATCTGGTGGTCCCTGGCGAGGCCTGATGGGACTCCATGGTACCTGGTGAGGCCTGATGGGGCTCCGGTGGTACCTGGTGGGGACTGGTGGGGTTTGGTGATACCTGGTGCGGCTTGGCGGATCTCATGAGGCCTAATAAGGCCTGGTGGGAGCTGGTGAGGCCAGTGGTGCCTGGTGGACTCTGGTGGTGTCCAGCAGTGCCTCATGGTGCCCAGTGAGGCCTGACGGTACCTGGCGAGGCCTGGGGATGCCAACGGTGTCTTCCGGGCTGAGGCACCATCGCGGCCTGAAGTGGTGGCTCATTTCCCTAAGGGCCCGACTCTCGTCCATTTGTGCAAAGTTGGGGGAGAAGCAGAGGTTCCGACCGCTCAGCCCCACTGAGTCGCCGGCACCCGCAGGGGCTGTGCTGTGTGCGCAGGGGGCTCCACACCGACCCGATCTGGCTGTGCGGTGTCGGGGGCCCTGGTCCCTGCACCGAACTTGGCTGGCGGTGCTGAGAAACTGCACACCGGCAGAAAATCAGTGTGGAGGCGTTCGCATAATAAGCAGTCCCTAATTTCTGCAGCAAAGCACTTTCATTCTGATTGAAAAACCGGGGCCTGTCACTTGGGGGTCAGTGCTGTGTGGTAATTAGCGCTCGTTAATACACGTTTCCTCCTCCCACGTGCCGATGGCCGTGGGGACCAGCACTGTCCCAAGTGCCAGTGAGAAGGGCCGGCCTGGTGTGCCCCGTGTGTGGGGGGGCACGCGTGCAGGATGGGGGGGCACGTGCACGGGCATGCTGCACGGGCATGCTCACTCTCACACTGACACACACACATCAACAGTCACATACACTCACCGACACGTGGTCCCGAGACACACGCGCTGACACGGTGACTCACACTCGCATGCCGACTTCCTCCCTTCCAAAGCCGCGGCCCACCTCGCAGAGCCAAGCTGCCGTGCTGCCTCGGGGGTGGGGGGGCTTCGCGCACCGAGCACCCGCACCCACCCCCGCCCGCCACTCGCTGAGGTCCTGGGCGCCTGTCAGCTTTCAGCCCTGACGTCGGTGACAGGCGCCGACTTCGAATGGTGCCTGCACCCGGTTCTCAGTTATCTCAGCTGGGGGAGGGGGGCACATGGGCCGGGTCCCCACTCCCTTCCACGTGGCCCTCCAGAGCTCTGGCTGGTCACATGACACTCTGTGCGCCCGGCTGGCCATCTCCCTAGAAGCCCAGCCGCACGGAGAGCTGGCCCACCACAGCCAGCCTGCTTGGGGTCCGCCCTTTCCCCAGCCTCCCCGAGCCGAGGCGGGTCAGCGGCCTCCCGGACGGAGGGCGGACAGGAGGCTCACTTGGGCAGAGTGGGCGCGTCTGCACATGCCCCACATACCCACAGCAGGGTGCACTTCCCTGGGCAAAATCGGAGCCCGCCCCAAACAAGCAGCTTTCCCGGGAAGGCATTCGAGGCCGCGAGGCTGCTGTGAAACGTGCATATTGGGCTGAGATGCGCGCGGAGAGCACACAGCACGGGGCCGTGGCGGGGGCTCAGGGCATGGTGAGGCCGGGCAGGTTGACCGGCACAGGGAGGGGACAGCCCTGTCCCTGCAGAGCTCAGCAGAGGCTGCATGGTTAGAGTCACTGGCCTGGACCGTGCCCTGCTGACCCCTGTGCTCCCCACGACCCCCCGTGCTCCCCACGACCTCCGTGCTCCCCACGCCTCCGTTTCCCGGCGACAGAGCGGGGCCTTCGCGGTCGTCCCGCCAGCTGACAACGGGGTCTTGGGACTCGGTTTCCTCCCGTGCCGCGGGTGGCGGGGTGTCGGCCTGCGGCCCCGTGCGCTGCTGGCTCTGTGGACAGACGTGGCAGGTGACGTGCGGGCCGGGGAGGCAGCACTGATGAACAATGGCTGGGACCGTCCTTCAGGACACTGCTTGGCGCGCACCCGACTGGGCCCTGGCGGAGGGTGGGACTCGCGCTTGCTGCCAGGACGGGGTCCCCGCCTCCGTGTTACCGGGAGGGGGTCCCCACCTCCGTGGAGAGGGGTGACGCCGTGACCCTGGCCCGCACTGACGCTGCTCCCTTTCCCACGCAGGTCCATGTCGATCCGCTGGCCGGGCTGCCCGCTGCGAAGCCACACGTGGATGCTCATAGCCATGTTTCAGCTGGCGCTGGACCTGCCCGCGTGCGAGGCCCTGGGCCCGGGCCCCGAGTTCCGGCTGCTGCCCCGGCCGCCACAACGGCCACTGCGCCTGTGGAGTGTGAAGAGCGGACAGCCGGCCAGGGTCCCGGCCCCCGTGTGGAGCCCCCGCCCGGCCCGCGTGGAGCGCAGCCACGGGCCGATGCAGAGTCCCCGGGCCAGACGGGCGCACAGACCCAGGGACCAGGTGGCCGGCCTGGTGCCCAAGGGGGGGCTCGCCAAGCCCCCCGCCGCGGCCAAACCCGGCCCGTCCCTGGGCGCCTCGGCCTCGTCCCCGTCCCCCGCGGTGGCCGGTGGGGCGGTCGCAGACCAGCAGGCCCTCCTGCGGAGGGGGAAGAGACACCTGCAGGCGGCCGGCCTCAGCGGCTTCGAGTTCCGCGGCAGCCGGCCCACCACCGAGGCGGAGTTCATCGCGTGGGGGCCCACGGGCGAGGAGGCCCCCGAGCTCGGCACGGCCCCCGGCGCGTCCGGCCCCACCACGGGCTCCGTCTTCCAAACGCGGAGGACCACCGCGGCGCCCGCCAGCACCACCGCCTCGGCCGCCACGGCCACCTCCGTGCCGCTGCAGACTAAGGGGGTCACCGCGGCCCTGGACCCCAGGAGCAGGATCCAGGTTGGGGTTAGCACAACAGAGCCTTCCACCAGTCCCAGCAGAGACAGCGGGAAAGACACCCAGCCCCCGCGGATTCTGGGGGAGACCTCAGGTAGGCGCCCTCTTTCTGGCTTGGGTTCGGCTTGGGGCGAGAGGCGCCCTGGGGGGCGTGGCTCGGGAGGGGCGCCGAGCTGCGCTGGGTGACGCTTCCTGCTGGGGCTCCATGTTTCTCCGTGGCCAAGGCCAAGGGCCGCCGTGGGAAGGGCGCGCCGCGGCAGACGCAGGCCGTGCTCTGGGAGGGGGTGGCCGGGAGGCACAGGGGGAGCTTCCGCCCCGAGCGGCGGCCCCGAGGGGCTGCTGTGCCTGCCTTGCCCCCCGAAGCTGTGTCGGATCCCGCCGAGTCCTGCGGGACATAAGGCCACACCTTCCTGAAGGGAGGCGCGTTGTCCCTGCGGGGTCCAGCTCGGGGGCAGGTGGGGCGCAGCCGATGGGGTCGGGGCCACGTGGATCTTGGCCTTGGAGGGTGTGGCTCTGTGCAGCTGGGAAGGGCCGAGGCCGCTGGGGCAGCAGTGAGGAGGGACGGGGCGGGCGTCGTCGCTCCTTCCGCCTCTGCTGTCCCCGCGCATGGCCCGTCACCCTGCCGTGCCCCGCTCCCTCCTCCTGCACCTCCTCCTTCGGCTGCTTCGAAAGGAGTAGCCCTTAAAATCCTCCAGGGCCGAAGCCCGCCCCTTCACCGGTAGCCGCCCGCGTGGACCCGGCTCCGTGACCAGCTGGGGAAAACGCAGAGTCCGGGGCCCCTCTGTCCCCACCCTCCTCCAGCGCCGCTGTCTCCGTGGCCTGGCCGTGGCCCCGCCCCCACCGCGACTCAGGTGCGTGGGTCGGACCTGCGCATGCGCATCGTGGACAGCGGCGGGGCTAACCCGGTGGAGGGGGCGGTGCCGTTCCAGGGCACAGAGGGGCGGCCGTCACCCCCGCTCGCCTCTCCACCTCTTCTGGGTCTGGGCTCCATGGGCCCCAGCCAGGGCTTCAAAAACCGGGAGAAGGGGGACTCGCTCCCCGGGTCCCTTTGCACTTGGCCTCTGCACGAGACCGCATCCTGGCGGGCGGGCTGTGGCCAGTGGCTGGACGGGTTTCCATGGAAGGCTGGCCTTTGTTCCGTGGCCTGGTTTCTCCCTTGACTGGAATGAGAGAGCTGTGGTTTTCATTCCGAGCGCCTATTGCCTAGAGAGAAACATCACTGTGAAACGAAAACCCAGCTCTATGTCCACGCCAGGCCGTGGACATGGGGCCGTGAGCTTGGGCGCATGGCAGGAGAGTCTGCAGGGCCCTGCACGGGCCACCCCAAAGACCGGTCCCTCCCGGCCCTGTACCTTCTTCTGGAATCCACACACACACACAGGCCTGTGCCAGGCGCCCGGGAGCAGCTTACAAAGCATTTGTTTTTACCTCAATAAACTCACAAACCATCATCGTAATGGAATTTACTGCTGCCCTCATTTACTGTCATCTCCTCTGTATACGTCACTTACTATACAGACATGGATGAGAAAGCAAGTCCCCATTTGCTCCAAATTGTATTTGATATTACTAAAGTTAAATGCCGGGGACACCATTATAGGGCTTAGCAAATTAATTCACAGTGCATTGGACGTTGCTAATCCAACTCGACAGATGCTTATCTTGGAAAAGATTTGTGGTTCTTCATAATATAATCTGGTGTGAGATTAATTTGTTTAGCAAAACAGATTTAAAGGGGGGAAAATATGTGTGTCCTGATGCAGAGAAATGTTAATTCTGGGAAGTGACGCTGGATTCTTAGAAGAGACAGCCAGGGGCCTCAGCTCCCAGGCCAAGTTAGGGAAAGATGAGAGATGCTGAGATGGTCCCTCTCACCTGGGATCATCCAAGCCCAGCGGGTCCTATATCAGTGACGTGGGCCCCGTGGGGTCCTGCGAGACCCCTGGCCTCGGCAGTCATCAGATGGGGACCGGGGCTCCCTACCTGTCATGGGGCGGGACTGCCACCACACACTTCACAGGCAGACTCCAAGGCGGCGAGGGTGGTCCTGGGGACAGCAGGGCTGTGTTCACAACGCCTCGTGTCAACGTGGGCTCTGCCGTGTGTGGCCGCACGGGCCTGGGAAATGTCCCGTCTCTCTTCACTCTGTTTTCCTCATCAGCAAAATTAAAGAAATCTCTCTGCTAACTGATTGCTGGGAGGATTTAGTGAATCAACAGCAAAACTAAGATATTGTGCCTGGCACCTGAGACTCTCCGTACACGCCGGCAAGAGGGACCGCGACAGGAGCGTTGCAGGTGACAAGGACAAGCAGGCTGCCAGGGACATGGAGTCTTGTCGTCCCAGCACACCCAGCTTTCTCACTCACTGCCGGGGGACCCCAAAGTCTGGAATTCAGCTGTTAAGAAGCAATGTGAAGAATTTGCGAAGTCGGGTGTGCTGTCCAGTGAGGAATGTTTGGAATCGGAGTTTGGGAGCTGTGATTTAATTTTCGCTCCCATAGAGAGCAGTTTAGAAGGGCGGGCTACGTTTTCCCGTCTGTCTGCAGTGCAGGCGTCAGTGGGCAGGGAAGGGGCAGGGGGCTGGTGATTTGGGGCACTCTGGAATCCTGCGGGAGCTAACATGACGTGGGACAGCTGCTGGAATTGTCAGCGGCCACTCTCGCAGAATCATCCTGCAGGCAATGTGACTGGGAAATCTCTCCTAGTTTCAGTGCAGTGGTGAAAAGCACCACCGCCTGCCCTCGGATCCTGGCCGCATCGTTATTAGCTGTGTGAACTTGGGCGACTTGCTCGTCCTCTCTGTGCCCCAGTAGGAATTACAGAATAAACCATTTCATAGTACATGCCAGGTGCTCAGTGCTTAGCACATAACAGCTGTTCAGTACAGGCTTGCCAGTGTCATTGTGATGTTGATGCTGATGGCGGCGGTGGTGAAGCGATGATGGTGATGATGGTGATG
>NW_024350927.1:9603752-9621148 GCF_902729225.1 Pteropus medius | reverse complement strand
TGATGATGACGGTGATGATGGTGATGATGGTGATGGTGATGATGGTGATGATAGTGACGGTAATGGTGGTGATGACGATGACGATTGTTATTCTTGAGATGATTTGCTGCCACCAGCTCGCTGCTCCATCGCGGAGACATTTGACGAGGCCCCATATCCTCGTCCTTGACCTTGGTGCTCCATGCAGAGGCAGAGATGGCACTAGCCAAGAACTGCTTGTGGTGGAAAATCACCTGGCACAGGTTCACTCAGGCATTCAGCTCCGACCTCACATGGTGCTGGCAGAGGGTGTGCCAGAGGGTCGGAAGTTCACTTGGGGTCGAGAGAGGAGCGTTCCGTGGAGCGAAGCGCCATCTTCCTGTGACAGCTCTCCTGATGGTCATGCTCTGAGTCTGGAATCCCAGCGTCTCCCGGGAGAAAAATAGAAAGTTGTTTCCTGGGCTTTTATCTTAAAACTCAAAGGGAGCTGTGGAGAACCGAAGGCGGCTGATTCCCATGGCTGCGTTTGCCTGCTGCGGCGTCTCTGGGCTGTGGCGTACAGCATGTGCCCTGACTGCCTTGGACCCCACCTGCTGGCACTGGGGCCCCGAGACCCTCCTGCCTGCTCGAACACAGCTGGCTCTTCCCTCAGCTGCCCGTGCTCACAACTGTCGCAGGGTGTACCACCCGGGAAGGGCTAAGAAGCCCTTTGGGTCCCTATTGTCATGCAGGGTTTGTTCCTATATGGACCAATCACATGTTCCTGACACCCAGCAGCTCAAGGATGTGATGGCTCAGATGTCATCCTAGTCTCACCTGGTAATTTTTCATTGGGGTTCACTCATGCGTTTCCGAGGATGATTTCCAGGTTGCTTTGTCCTTGTCACCAGGGGGCCTTCGGTGTCCTTTCCCTGCATCCCTCTGTAAGCACCAGAGACAGGCTGGTGTCATTTTCTGTCACTGCAGGGCTCACCTGGCCCAAACAGCGGAGCAACCTGGGGAGCATCTCTCGTCGAGACGAAACAGTTTTTGGGCGCTAGAATCGGACGGGGACCGAGCGAGTGCCCATCCGCCCGTTTGTAGCTGCCGTGGTGGTGTCAATGCTGGGGGTTAGCTGCCCGGGAAGCGAATCTGTCCTCGATTTAAAGATATTTGAAGCAAATGACTCATGGACTCGCAAAGTTTTGAGTGGCTTAATTGGCTTAAGAGCATCAACGAACACACGCGTGTATGGAACACCCCAAACCCCGTCGACGGCGAGGCGGGCCCGGGTCTCAGCTGAGACTTGCCGAGTGGGCGCCATGCGGTGTGTCCCGTGGCCGTGGTTTCGGACGGTGACCCTCATGGTCACAGGCAGGATGGTGCGAGTCCGCCCTCAGCCTTCTGACCCCGTCGCCCCGCCCCCCCTGCCTGTGCTCCTGTGCATGTGCCGAGCGAAGCTGTGTTTGCACCCAGTGGGTGCAGGAGCTCCGACTCATCCCAGCCGGCCGGACCTCTGCAGACGGCTCATCATTGCTGCCTCTCATCTCCCTCCCACGGGCTCCTGGCTCCAGCCTATTATGTTCAGCGCTTCTTAAGCTCCTTTGTTCCCCCAGAGCCTCGTTCTCCTTCTAAGACAGTCAGGGATCGGAAGGTCCCTTAATTCCTGTGCATCTTGGTGCCCGTCCTAAGGCATTATCATGCTCACCGCTCCCGGGCACTTTCCCCCGCCAGGCCCCCCCGGGAGCTGCAGGAAGAGGCCTGGGTTGGTACCCCCTCTGCTTAGATGTCGGTCTCCGTTAAGGGTGCCGGTGGGGTTGCTGGCCGGTCAGGCCTTGGGGACTCGCAGGAGACACAGCCCCGCGGAGTGCGTCTTCCCTGCATCCTGCACCCTGCTAGATACTGCATCGATAACAGATCCGTCTGCCACACGGTGGATTGAATGTATGGTTTTCATCACTCACAGGGGAACTATTCTGAGTGTTGAGATTAAAGAGTAGACAGACCATGATTTTTAGGATTTGTGCTCGAGTATATCAGGAGGGCCGGCGTTAGCGTTTCGGGCTCCTTGATCCTTTGCACCGGGAACTGTCAACTCCGTGCTAATTGCTACCGATCGCTGCACCTCGGGTGGGGCAGGAGAGGGGCTGGGCACCCGGGCACCTCGTCCCCTCGTCAGGGAGATTCGGAATCCGCTTGGGGAACTGAGACAAGCGAGGATGATAGTTTGCATGAGAGAAATGACAGCTCCGGCCTGGAGAGGAAATGAGAGCCAGAGACAGGCGGTCGCACCTTGTGATTCTGGAAGCGAAGGTCCGAGTGGGAGGGGCCGGCCCGGTTTCTCGGGGGGCGAAGTCCTGAGCCTGGGGACGCTGTGCTCGCAGAGGACAGCGAGGAGCTGTGGCGGCCGAGGTGGGCGCGCCCTCCCCCCACCCCGCCTCAGCAGCCGAGCTCGAAAGGGTCCCAGGCGAGTGTGCCTGGTGGAAGGACTCGGCTCACCTTTGCAGCAGGTGGCCTCCCAGCGAAGGCCCGGCAGCCCCGCCCGGTCCCAGGCCCTCAGCCAAGACCGCGGCTGGCACGTGCCGCACACGCCATATGGTCCAAGGCGCCTCGGGCCTCCGCGTTCACTGCGGTTCAGCGAATCTCCGCCTCGAAGTCTGTTACTAGCAGGTGATGATGAGCAACAACAGAGGAGGAGGTCTCCCTTTCCAGAAGTTTCTTTCAGCAGAGGGCTCAGAATCTGCCCCCTGCGCTGACCCAGGGTAGGACATGCGGGATGTGATGCTGGCGGGGTGAGCACGTGCTGTGAGCCGGGCCCTGGCTGCGCACCATGCCGGCCAGTGTTGGGGCCTTGGCTGTGTCACGTGACCTGGGGGGCTCCTTTGCCCGCAGAGCCGGGCAGTGTGACCTACCTCCAAGGTCACTCTGAGACAATATCAGCCTGGGATGAGGTGCACCTCGCCTAGTGGCTGCGCAAGGGGAGGGGACGTCTCTCGTGTGGCAACGTGCTCCTTGTTCCGTCCCCTTCGGCCTCCTCCCCCGAAGGTATTAAGACTGGGGCCAGGACTGCAGGTGTCCGGCCTGTGCTGTTCTGGGCGTTTCCTGACCTTCGTCTGCCCTGGAAGGTGTGGGCGGTCAAGCCTCCCCCTGAAGCCTCCGCTGACCCCCACGTGAGGTGGGGGGAGGGTGCCGTCACACGGTCTCAGACCTGGGGGAGGGGGGTGTGCTGGAGCGGTCAGTCGCTGTGTCATTCGTGTGGGGACAGCTGGCTTCTCTCCAGACTCGTGCACACGTCCCTTCCCTGTAGCCTGAACAGCACGGCCCAGGTTGCCAAGCTCACCCTTTGTGATCTCAAAACTGCCCCAGGAGCTGGGGGGCTGATGCCGAAGGAGGCCCAGCCACTCATGAGTAGGGGGAAGCGAGGCCCGAACCCAGCTGTCCTCACTTCTCATGGCTCTGGGAGGCCGCTCCCCGCCACCCACTCCTGCTCCCTGAAACATCGGGACATCCTGAGTGGGTGGCCCAAATCCAAAGGAAGGTGACGCCCACGTGTGATGCCCTTGATAGAACAGTCCGGCCACCCCCAACTGCCCTCTTGGCCTTCCGGAGGCTCCAGGGGCCTGTCTATCAGCGGCAGTGGGCGGGAGAGTCAGGTGCCCCCGCCTGTGTGATTGCACACGCTGTCCAGAAAAGCCAGCATCGCCCCGAAAAGTACCATCGCCTATGGCAGGGGAGCAGGAAGATGGGCTACGATGAGGACAGAGGCAGCTGGGGAATGTGGGGTGCGGTGAAGACCGCTGGCGGGGGCAGCAGAAAGAACGAGCCTAGAGCAGGCTCCCCGCACCCGCCAGACCCAGGCCCCAAGGCACGCGCACCTGCCAAGCGCGCTCAGTGCACCTTTCCGCGGAAGACGCAGCTGAACGCAACCGGTGGTTCCGAATCCTCAGTAAGGCACCGGCTGCGATTCAGAGGAAGCGCGAACGAAAGTCATTAATGATAAATGCCGTCTATACCAGACGGTGCACGAAGGAGGTGCGGGTCCCCCACTGCCACGTAGCGTCACCAGGAACGCGTGTCCTTAGCACAAGCTGAGCCAGATGTGTCCTCTGGACAGTGAGGGCAGGTGACTTTCCAAAACGCTGGACAACTTTGATGACGTTTGGGACAAAAATAATACAAATCTTTTTAAATTTAGTTGGAGTTGGTGTACGGTGTTGTGTTAGTTCCGGGTGTATAGTATCCGACGTTTACACGCCTTGCACGGTGACTGCCACACGGGGCCTAGCAATGATCTGTCACCATGCAAACTTACGTACAGCCTCCTTTCGACGTCCGTGGTGGTTGTGTTCTTGGAAAATTCGGTGTTCATTAAAACCGTGCAAAACAGAAACAAAAACAGAAACCACCGGTCTGTGCGTGGACGGGGGGAGGCTCTCGGGGCTCGGAGCGTTCACGGCGGCGGGCGCGGCGGGACGTTCAGAAGTCCCACGGGACGCAGGCGAGCACGGAGGTCGTGCAGCGTTCTGGCCCTACTCAGGGAACGTCAGTCGTTGTGACGACCCAATAAGTCCCTCGCGTTCTTAGCTGCCTCTGGCTCCCCGAGACTCCCTCCCTAGTCCCGCACATTCCAGAGGAATCTTCCAGGCGGGGTAAGTCCCGCTCCTTGCTCTCGACTGCGCGACGGAGCCGGCTTTCGCCTTCCCCCTGTCCCGGCACCCTCCCCTCCGGGGGTGGCAGACAGACGCACCGACACACACAGGAAAACTCCAGTCACTGGAGAGGAATAGAGAGCCCAGAAATAAACCCACAGCTACGTGGTCAGTTAATACACGACAGAACAGCGAGAATATACGATGGGCGAAAGGACCGTCTCTTAATGAATGGTGCTGGGAAAACTGGACAGCTCCATGCGAAAGATCGAAACCGGATGCCGTCTTATACCATCAATAAGGATAAATTCACGATGGATTAAAGATGGGAATGGAAGACCTGAAACTGTAAAACTCCTGGAAGAGAACACAGGCTGTGAGCTCTCTGACGCTGCCTTTAGCAGTATTTTTTGAGCCGGTCTTCTCGGGCAAGGCCAATGAAAGCAAAAATAAACAAATGGGACCACGTCAGACTAAAATGCTTTTGCCCGGTGACGGAAACCATTACTAGCCAAGATATATAAAGAACTTACACAACTTAATATCAGAAAATGCAGAAACAAGCTGATTAAAACGTGGGCAGAGGTCCTGAATCGTCGTTTTCCCCAAGGAGACATACGGGTGGACAGCAGGCACACGAGGAGATGCTCCATGTCACTAACCATCGTGGAAATGCGAATCAGAACGGTCGGAACGGCCAGCACTGAGACATCATCAGGTGAGAAGTGCCGGCGAGGACGTGGAGAGAGGTGGCCCTCGTGTACTGTTGGGGGGGATCGCAAAGCGATGTATCCGCCATAGAAAACGGCGTGGAGTTTCCTCAAAGAATTAAAAAAGAGATGCCACGTTCTCCAGCGATTTCGCGTCCGGGTACGTATCGGGAGAAAGTGAAAACACTAATTCGAAGAGCTATGGGACCCCCTTGGTCACCGCAGCATACTCACACGGGCCAGGACATGGAGGCAACCTGACCACCCGCGGCTGGCTGACTGGCCGAAGGTGAGGTGGTGCGTAGATGCCGCGGAGTATTACTCAGTCAGGAAAAGTGCGATCTCGCCATCCGCGACAACGTGGGTGGACACAGAGGGTACTGTGCTGAGTGGAGTGGGTCATGCAGAGAAAGACAAATGCCGTATGACTTTATCCATATGTGGAGTGTAATAACTCTGTACGGTGACAGGTGGCAGCCAGACGTACTGAGGGGATCATTTTGTGATGGACGAAAATACCGAATCACTATGACTTGAAACTAACAGGATATTGTATGTCAATTGCACGTCAATTAAAAAAAGAGAGACTGGAGAGGGAGGGAGGGAGGGAGGAAGAAGGAAAATCTCCAGGGACGGACGGACGCGTGGGTGCGGGACAGCGAGCCGCTTCGCCCAGGGAGCTGACATGGGTCGAGACCCGGACGACGAGGAGGAGCCAATGGGGACAGGGGTGTGGCGGTGACGGGGCCACGTGCGGAAACCGGCAGGGCCGGTGGCAGGAGGATGGCCGTGTGGCGGGCCACCCCCACGGTCCCGAGGGCACGTGGGCCATCGCGGGGCACTGGGTGTCTTCTAAGTCTAGGGGACGAGCTGAGTGACGTGACTCTGCAGACGTGGTCATCTTCTCCAGCGTCTGGGGGACAGGCTGGGGAGGGGACGAGAGGCCATGGGACCGAGCGAAGCGGGAGTCTGGGTGGGCGGCGAGGACACAGGCTGGCAGGACTCGCCGAGGCCTCGGCGGGGACGTGGGCGGAGCACGTCTTGCCCTGGCGCCCTCGACCGAGCCGGGAAGTTCGTGGGCGCGGCCGAGAGGGGAGTCGGCGGCCGCCTCGGCCGAGCTGGGCGGAAGCCGTCGTGTTGACCGTGCAAGCGAGGCCGGCCACGGGCTCCCCGGGTGTGGGCGTGTGCGGCCGTGGCGGGGTCCGACCTGGCCGGGGGCTCCGGAGCCGTCAGAGGCCAGGGCGGTGTCGCAGGTCACGTGGGGGGTTGAGGTCACCTGGAGGGGATGTGGATGATGACGTGAGGGCGGACGGAGGACAGGGCCCTGGGGAGCCACCGAGGAGTGAAGGCGAGTGCCCAGGGCGGGGGTGGCAGGGACTGGGAGCCCCGTCCACCCCGTGGGAGGCGCCTCTCTGGCTGATGGATGAGCGTCTGGTGCCCAGACGGAGGGAGAGGGAGAAGGGTCACCCACGCCCCCAGAGCGGGTCCTTCAGCCAGGCTCATGGGGCTCCTCACCCCCCCAGCACCCCCATGTGCCCCTGGACTTGCTCAGATGGCTTCCCCGCCCCCACCAAGACCACTAGCAGCAAATGCCACCTGCCTGCCCAGAGCTCTGCACGGCCTGGCCGACTCCGTGTGGCGGGCAGCACACGCCTCCGGCCCCCCGGCCCCCGGCCCCTGGCCCAGCGCCAGCCCCACAGCGGGCTCCACGCCCACTTTCTGAACGGCATGAAGAAAATGCAGCTCTGGGCGTGGAGCCAGCTGTGGGCTCGTGGGTGAAACGCCCCGCAGACCCCTAGATCTCTGGGAGAGGGAAGGCCAAACGCAACGGAGCAACGGGATGATGACGCCCGTGCCCCTCAGAGTCCCCGAAGCCGGACGACAGCAGGCGCTTCTCCACACCCTAGCCTGGACGCCAGGCCACGCCCACCAGCGACCCCGCCACCGCACGTGGCAAACGTGGGGACGGACCCCAGCGTGACCAGGGTGAGCGGAGCAGCTGCGTCTTGGAGGAAAGAATGGAGCCTCCTGCCAGCTGCCCTCGGGCCCCAGGCAGCGTGCGGCGGGCTCTGCCGGGCCAAGGCTCCCTGGCCCCCTGCCACCGGCTGGGCAGGGCGGGCCCTCCGTGCCTAAGCTCCCACGCACCGATCTCTGGTCCTCGGGCCGTGCCTGCCCCAGAGAGGCGAGCTGAGCTCGTGAGAGAGGGGCTGCGCCCACCTCGTCCCGGGGTCCCCAGGGCCGTGCACGTGGTCAGTGTCCGGTGGCGGCAGCTGTCACGAAAGAGGAAGGCCACCTCGGACACCCGCCTCCCCGCGCGGTCGGAACGAGGCTCAGACAGAGCCCGCCGCCCCGGGGCCCGCTGCGTGTCGGTGGCCCTCCAGAGCCTCGCGCCTGGGTCCCCTTCGGCGGCCGTCCCCTGTGAGCTGGCCTAGGGCGCCCCTTCCCGTGAAGCTCACCTTGAAACTTCCACACTAAAGCAGAGCGCTTGGGAGAACAAAGGTGAGCAGGTTTCCCCAAGAGAGGACGACGGAGCAGTTGCTATGGAGACGTGCACATCGGCGTGCCAAGGGCGTCATCGGCACTGACGTAGGTCACCCACAGCCACGAGGGCGAGGGAGCCAACAGTGTCTCTCAAACGCATTTGACCACAGGACGCTGAGTGTGGAGATCCACCAGGATCGTGTCCCATGGGTCACTCCGGGCAGCACCTGCCCAGTGGCTCTGTGGCCCATGACGGCCATCAGGTCTGACCGCATCATCGGAGAGCTTAGCCAGCACCGTGGGGCCTCGGGGCGTCAAGACCCGTGTTCACAGGGCCCAGAGCAGGGCTGGCCAACTGCGGCCCTGGGCTGAACCCAGCCCTCCACCTGCTTCTGTAAGTAAAGTTTTATCGGGCACAGGCCCATCCATCCATCCACTTACGTGGTGCCTGTGGCTCCCTCGCGCCTTCACGGCAGAACCGAGAACTCGCAACAGATGCTGAGACCCACGCAACTCACATACTTACTTTTCGTCCCTTTAAGGAAAATGCTCGCCGTCCCCCGGAATAGAGTTGCGTACCAGGGTGACCCCCCAGTGAGGAAGGTGGAGGCACCGGGCTCGCGTGCAGACCCCCTCCCCGCTTTCCTATGGGGAGGGGCGATGGGCACGAGGAGGGGCAGGGTTGGAGGGGCCTGGGCAGCGTGCCGGGGCGGAGCGGGGCCGCCACACGAGCTGACCGTGCGTCCTGTTGGCCGGGCTCCCTGAGGGTCCGGAGACGCAGGCGGCGGAGGCCGGGCGGTCATTGTCCCTGAGATGGCCGTGATTGTCCCCGCAGTGCAGGGTGTCGCGGGCATCAGAACGGGGGCTCCGACGTGCCGGTCCCGGGTCACCGATCCAGCCCAGCTGCGCTTCCTGCCCACCGCCCCCCCCCTGCCCGCTTCCTCCCCCGGGGCTTGTCTCGAGGGAATTCCCAGGGACCTATCTCCTAGGGCAGAGACAGGTCATCCAAAGTGTGCACAAGCCAGCGTGACGCGGAGCTCCGGAAGTCTGTGCCGGAGACAAAGCCGGGGTGGGCGCAGGCTGAACGGGTCGGGGCCTGGCTGGGGGGAATGGATGAGAAAGAGTGGGGCGTTTTAACTGACCAGGACAATGGCTGAATAAATGGCATCTCGGGCGATGGGCCCAGGGTCCTGCCAGGCGTGTGGCCGTGCTTTGCTGGCCACTGTGGCCACTGCCCCAGCCTGTTTGGAGAGACGCATCTGGCCCGTGGACACTTCCGTCTTGGGCCGAGGCGCCTGGTCCTCATCTTGTTGAGTTTTCCTCTTAGTGTCGGGCCCAGGACCCAGCCCTCCCCGCTGAGACCAGCTGCTCTGGGCCTGTGGCCAAGACGTGCGGGACCTCAGGGTGTCTGCCGGCCCTCGGCCCTCACTGCAGACGGCCCCTGCCGGCCTCCCCACTAGAGCTTGCTGCTCATGGGGCCTGGGTCCCCGAGGGCCTGTCCCATGCTTCTGGTCCTTCCAGCCCTGGCCAGCACCGAGCCCGCGGTTCTCCTGTTTCCTGGGAGACCACCGAGATGATTTATGCATCAGTGCCGAGAGATGGATCATTAGTTAATGAACTCAGCCATCGGGACGTCCCACCCATAGGTGGCACCTACGGTGAATGAGCAAGCGCCCCGTCTTCCGGCCAAGACGTGGACAAGCTCTCCCTCTACCTATGAAGAGCCGTCACCGGGCCCGTGCCCCCGTGGTGTCTGCACTGGCTCGGACACTCTGCGGCCCAGCTGCCAGGCCCGGGCTGGCGCGCACACGCCGCACGCGGGCCCCTCGGGGGCAGCCGTGGCTCTGGCCCCCGGGCTCCCAGCTCCGTCACGAGGCCCCGCTTGCTCTGTCTGCAGAGTCCGTCGTGGTGTCGGGGGGTCACTGCGGCCGTCCGCTGCAGCCAAAGAAAAGCTCCATCTTGGGGGAGGAGGAGGGGTCTCTCTGCCTTGGGGACCGGCACCCACTCGCCCACGTTGCTGCAGGCCAGGCAGCTTAAACCCTCAATCTTTATCGTCTCAGATCCGGAGCCTGACAGTCCAAGGTCAAGGTGTGGGCAGAGCTGGCTCTTCTGTGGCTGCAAAGGTGAAGCTGTCCCGGGCCTCTCTCCCTGGCTGGCTGGTGGCCGTCTTTCTGCTGGGCACATCCATCTCTGTGTGCAAACGTCCCCTCTTTATAAGGGCCCACGCTAGTGACCCCGTTTCAATTTGATTTCCTCTGACAAGATAGTATTTCCAACGAAGGCCGCACTCTCAGGTCTGGGGCAGGAGGACCTCAGCATCTTTCGGGGGGCAGAGTTCGGTCGTCAAAGGGTACCCCTCCTCTCCTCACCCATCACCGACGAAATGCGGCTCCGCTTTCTTATCTCTGGGCAAGAAATGGCACCAGCGGCCGGCCGGTGTGGCCCCACAAGAGCCTTGAGGACAACGGGGACATGTAGGGAGAGAGCTGGGGGTGGGCAGCAGGAGTTTCTGGAAGATTCTCTCCATCACTGTTTTGGTGGCCGTTGGAGGAGGAGTCGGGGGGAGGAGAGGCGTGGCCGCCGCCGTGTTTGTGGAAGACAATTCTTGTAAAGTCTGATTGTGTTGCTCACTTTGGCGTCGAGGGGCGGGAGGCACAGCTCACAAGATGCTGGCAGAGCAATCTCGGCAGAGCCGGCAGAAGTGGGGAGCCGCCTGCAGCTCCCCGAGCCTGGGCCCGGAGTGGCAGCGTGTGACGGGGAAGCGCTTACCCTCCTCTGGAACTCGTCGCAGTTTTCAAATTTTAAAGAGAAGCAAAAACACACCCTCCGCGTCTCCTGCTGGGTTTGTCCTTCGTGCTGCTCGATTCCCAGGAGGCTCGGGGTGTCTCCCTCTGACCCAGAGCCCGGGGACGGGCGGGGCCCCACCCTCTGCAGCAGGAGGCGTTGCCACAGAGGCTGAGGCCACCTTCAGACCCACCCCAAGGCGGGACACACCTCCCCGAGGAGGAGGCAGCGAGCAGCCGGCTCTGTGCCTTGGCCCGGAGCCGCACCTGCTGGACGGGCACCCCGCTCCCCCACGGGGCCAGGTGTTTCCGAGCACCTGTGGGTGCCGCTTGGAGTTGGGCCACCCAAGGAGCACAGGAAAGAACAGAGGCTCCAAGTGACACCGGACACCCCTGCGGCCCCCGCCCACACTCTCGCGCGAGCCCGTCCGTCCCGCCCGCTGGACCGCGCCTGCCCGCACCCCTCATTTCCCTGGAGCAGAGAGTATGTCGCCCCCCGCCACGGACTCAACTCCCAACATGAACAGATCGCAACTGCTTGTGTCGTGAGAACATCTTATTACTGTTGTTTTAAAGCAGCTAAAGAGACATTTGTTCCAACGTCTTCGCAGCACTGTCGTGTCTGAGCAGACGGCGGCCCCCCTCCTGGCGCCCTTAAATGCCCCCAAGAGCTAGGAGAGGCAAGGGACACTACAGCGCTGCTTACACCTTAAATGTGCACAGTTTCGTTGGTCGCTTACATGCGGGGACTGTGAGGAAGGAGGGAGGGAGGGGCAAGGCAGGGGGCAGGGCCGGGGGCGTGGTCAGCGCAGCGGGAGGTCTCGTCCTGCCACGCCTCAGTCACAGCTGTGGGAGCAGCTTGCAGAGCAGGAGGGAGCAGGTGGTTGAAGGGTCCGTGGCCCGCAGAGTCAGCTGGTGACATGGAGGCCCCACGGAGCAGGCTTGCCGTGCCCTGGGTACAGTCTGCGGCGAGCTCCGAAGGGGCCAGCTCCCACGGACTCCAGTCCATGCGGTCCATCCCCCGAGATCCCTCCCCCAAGGCCAGGTGGCCCCGCTGATCTCCACTGTGACAGCGACAAGGAGAGAGGGGCACCCGTCACCCCCAGAGCCCTGGGTGGCGGTGGGATGTGGCCTCTGGAGACAGTGGCTCCATCAGGCGGGAGCCCACGTCAGTGCGCCTTCCCACCAACGTCACACACTCCCAGAGGCCTCGGAGGGTGCGGGACAAGCCTTTCAGCCACGCCTGCCTGAGGAGAGGGCCCCCCACTGCGTGCCCCGCCCTGCCCTAGAGAGCGGAGTAGGGACCCCTAGAGGCAGGACCCTCGGGTGTGGGCGTGCCGAGGGGGCTGTGCAGGTCCAGGGGACCCAGGGCCTCTCCTCCTCAGATCTGTCACCACTGGGCGTCACAGGGGCTGACCTGGGCACGGTCCAGCCCGCAGGAGGCAGAACAGGAAAAACAGCACGTGGGTGCTGGAGAGACGCCGGCCGCCCTGCGTGCTCCCCGAGTGCCTGGCCGGGCCCCTTGGGGCTGTCCTCTGCCTGCAGGCCGCACAGCACTGGGCCGTGGCCCGGCCCCGTGAGACCCGGGCTGGACCTGGGCCTGGGCCTCAGTGTGCACGTCCGTTAAGCGGGTGGCCCTTGGTCCCGCCTCCCTGGCTCAGACAACGCGCCGTAACTGCCGGCAACCTCCTCCCCTGCTGGTGGCAGCCGGCCCCGGACACCTCTGTCCCCACATAGACGTGCCAGCCCGGACGGCTACCTGTGGCCTCTTCTGGCCCCGACTCTCCACGGATGAGCTGAAATCGGGTTCTGGACGCTTCTGTGCCCAGCGGGGTCTCTCTGAGCATGTTAGTGAGGAGAACAATTAAAAAGCTGTTGAAACGCGTATTTTCGCCCAGGAAGCTTCGTGGGATTTCCTGCCCCGTGGGCCATGGACCCCCGGTCTTCTCCTTGCCACTCTTATAGAGGGGAGCCCAGGAAGGCGGCAGGGCCCTGCTGGGCTCGGCTCCGGGCTGTCACTTGATCTATTTTTATCGAAACGAAATGGTCCTTTCGGGATGCACGTCCACCCTGCGACAGGTCGCTTGAGGGAAAGGCGTGTCAGTGACTGTCCGAGGCCCCGGCCGCCCTGGGCAGCGTCAGGTCCTCATCCTGGGTGTAGGGGAGGGCTATACAGTCGGGAGAAGCGGCCCAAGGGACTCCCATCTGCTCGTTCACTCATTCAACCATTCATTCATTCATTCATTCATTCAACCATTCATTCATTCATTCATTCAACCATTCATTCATTCATTCTCCCAACCAAAATCTATCGAGTGTCGAGCTCTGTGCGAGAAGCCGGGGCTTCAGCAGTCAGCAGCCTGGGCTCGGCCCGTCCCCACCAGCGTCCAGTCCGGTGGGAGTGGATGCCCGGTTCCCAGATGCCCACGGTCGTTTCGGATCACGGGCAGAACGGACGCTGCTCCGAGCACGGAAGCCCCAGCAGATGTGACTGGGGGCAGGTCGTGATGTCACGGCCCACCGTTCCCCGCTGGGGACGGGGGCCGGAGAAGGCCCCATGACTTGTGCCATCTCCCCCGGAGCTCTGAGCTGCCCACACGCTGTGGCCTGTGTCACGGCCAGAAGCAGAACGTGGAACATCCTTGCTCTGACTTCTGTGTTCGTGGTTCTAGGACGAGACCTGCGGGCCAGAGGAGGCGAGGGCGGGCGGGCCGGCCAGCGGGCGCTTCCTGAGGGGTCTGTGTGTCCGAGCTCTGACTGGCCACCCTTGTAGGCCGTCTCGTCCCAGGCAGGGACAGGGCTCAGCCCAGGCAAATCAGGAGTGGCTCGCTGAAGGCCCGTTCAGTCATGACAGGTAGAACCCACCTACGGACCCACAAACTCCCGAACCCCGACCGCCTGTTCTGGGAGGCGCCGCGGGGCCGCAGCTCCCAGCGTGGGGCTCCGTCGTCAGCCGAGCCGGGAGAGTGAGGGTGGAAGGGGCATCTGCCTCGTAGCCCCTGCGTCGCCGTCACGGGGGGGGGGGCTTCGTCCTCCCCGTGCGCCCGGTTCCAAGTGCCAGTGACCAGGGCTGGCCTGGTGTGCCCCGTGCGGGGGAAGGGGGCCCTCGCTTCCTTCCTCAGCAGAAGCAGAAGCACAGAGAGGCCGAGGGACTGGCCCCAGGCCCCGCAGCGAGTCTGGGGTGCCGCGGTACCTCGCCGCGCTGCGTGGGCCTCTGTCCGCGGGGTCAGCCTGCTCACCAGCCCCTGGGGTTCCTGGCTTTTGTTTTCGGTGATTTTAGGAAGCGGAGAGTAAGCGGGATCGGGGGGTGCACGTGGCCACGCCACTGTGGCGGGCAGAGCCAGAGGTCACCGTGCTGCTGGCCCCGAGGGCTGCTGCTCCGGCAGCCTGGGCCCCGAGCACACGCACATGCGTCCAGCCGGCCCGTACCCCAGTTAGACTCCTGCCACCTGCGAGGCACCCTCCGGGGACACAGGGCTCCCAGGCTTGACTGGACCTGGCGCCAAGGGCACACGTCAGTCACCGGTCGTAAATAGCTTGTTTCTCCTCGTAACTCATCGGAGGAGCAGTGAGCCTCGAAGCCGGGTCCTTGAGTGACGTGCAGCGTCAGGCTTAGGATGACGCCGAGCTCAGAGGCCGCTCGGAGCAGGGGAGGCTGAGGCCAGCGGGGACCGTGGCGTTTGCTCACTCACGTCCCGGATCTCTGTTGACCTACTATGCGCAAGGTGCTGCAAATGCCGTGGACACAGCGGGCCCTGAAGGAGGAGGCGGACAGGGCAGGGTGGAAGCAGGCGGGGACCCCTTGCACCTGGACGTGGTGAGGTGGACAGGTGGGACGTGGGTGGGCAGTGCTGCCCTTCCCCTCCCCCAGGAGACCCTCAGTTCCTCCCCCCCGGGAGCTGAGTGACTGAGGCATGTGCCATCTGGCCTGACCGTGGGCCTCGAGGCCCGCAGGCTTGGGGAGCTGATCCATCCCAGCACAGACGACGCCCCTCCGTGGACACCGAGGCCCAGTGACAGGCCCGGAAGCCGTGCCGGAGGCATACCCGCGACACAACCCCGCCAACGCCCCCAGCTTCCTTGGTGAGTGTCAACGCGAGGCCTCGTGGCTGCTCTCCGAGCTGTCTGGGAAAATAAGTCAAAAAGTTAATTTGATTTTGAACAGATTCTTAAATCGGTTCCCAAGAGGCGGAGATCGATTTGCATCTCATCTCTCCGTAGCTCTCCGTCCTGGCTGGGATTTCCAGGAGGGGCTGCAACTTTCCGTGTTTCCTCCCTGCCCAGAAATGACCCGCGGAGCTTTTCATTTTTTAAAAAATGCCGTCTGAGGGAGAGCAGGAAGCGGCCCGTTCTGGGCATTTTCTTCCGTCTTCCTTGGTACTCGGGTGTCTGTCCCTCAGGCACGAGTCCTCATAGCTGACTTCGAGGTACGTGTTAGGTCAAGTGCACGTTTCTTTCTGCTTTCCTACTGGAGTCCAGGGTCTCTTCTTGTGTCCTTGGAATCTGAGTGTCTCCTGTGGGGATAGGGCCCCCCTCGTGAGCTCCTCGCCAGGCCCTCACCCACTGTCCCCTACAAGCCCCCAGGACAGCCCCTTCCCCTGCTGGGCGCCTCTTGTCTCTGAAGGCAGGAGGATCTGGCAGGGCACAGGCCCCAAAAGAACCGGGGCCGAGACGCGAAGACGCACGCGCACACCCACGTCCACAGCAGCAACGTTCACACGCGACAAAAGACGGACACGACCCCAGTGTCCATCCGTGGACAGACGGAGAAGTGAGACGTGGTCCATGCAGACAACGCAGCATCACTGAGCCTCAAAAGGGACATTCCGATGCCTACTGCAGCACAGATGGACCGCCAGGACAGGAAGCCGACGGAAGTCGCAGAAAGCCAAACCCTGCCTGACCCCAGTGGAGTCAGACGCGTGGAGACAGCAGGACGGGGTGTCGAGTGCTGGGTTGCGGTTTTGCGAGACGGAGAAGTTCCAGGGACAGCCGTGTGACAGTGTGACTGCACTCAGCGCCGCGGGACCACACACTTAAAATGGTTAGGTTTCACGTCGTGTGTATTTTTTTATTCCAACATTTTAAAACAAAGAAACAGAGGGTCTGGCCGAGCCTCGTGGCGTGAGGAGCAGGGCGTCCTGCCCCTGGCCCCGGCCTTCGTCCTCGGCAGCGTCCGAAGCAGAGAGCTCTCCCGCAGGCTCAGAGGGCACAGGCCCTGCCACCCCAAGACCCAAGCAAAGGGTCATCTCTCAGCCGTGAGCGCAGTGCCCGGCGGCCATCCGAGGGGGCTGCTGAGCGGGGCAGCGGCTGGCGGGGTGGCGATCAGCCTCGGGCGGGGCTGGGCTGAGCGGTTGAGCTCACGCGCACGAGAGCCGGGCTTCTGACGGGCGGAGGCGCGGACGTGCGAAGCGGGAAGCCGGTACGACCCGATGGCGTCCGGTGGGTTTGGAGGGTGTCCTGGCTCCCGGGGGACTTCCAAACAAGTGTCCCAAACTGGGGACTCAAAACAACAGACATGTGCTCCCTCCCCGTTCCGAAGGCCAGAATCCCCAAATCGAGGCGTCTCAGGGCCGATCTCCGGCTGGAGGCTCGAGGCGAGGGTCCTCCTGGCTCTGCCAGCATCGGGGGGCTGCAGGCGTCCCTTGGCTTATGGCCGCATCGCACCAGTTTCTGCCTCTGCCCTCCCACCTCCACGTGTGTGTCTGTGTGTCCTCCCCTCCTCGTGTAAGGACACCAGTCATCGAATTTAGGGCCCACCCGAAGCCGCCGTGACCTCCTCTTAATTCATTACGTTTTCAAAGACCCGATTCCAAATCAGGTCACATTCGGAGGTTTCTGAGATTTGGATTGTGGAGGACACGATCAGACCCACTGCAGAGGAGAGGGTACAAACTGTGGCTTTCCCGACGCTGTCACAGGCCCCAGGAGCGATGGCGAGCCTGGCACCCAGGCCTCGGTTCCCAGCGTACTCCGCGAAAGGACCAGCACTCCTTGAAGCAACGGCCGATTCCGGGCTGGGCCTGGGGAAGAACGAGTTAGTCCTGCATCATCCAGCTGTTCCAGAACCTAAGGACATGCTCAAAGAACTCTGGGGACAAGTCAGGAAGCCCGAGAAGCCAGCTCGAAGGGGCCCCCGCCAGCCGAACCGAAGACAATTTTATAACGAGGCTGGGATGCCAGCTGATCGATGCGGAAGGGAGGAGGGCATCAGAACGGTGGCCATCGTCATGGTAATAATTCAGGCAATGAAAAGGGGGTAAAAGGTGGACGAGGACTAGAACTTCACACCCCAAATTGTCTCCCAGAAAATATCTGTGTCCACGAAGAGGGGCGAGTGACTTTGCTGCAAAGACATTGGGCAGACGCCGTCCGGCCTCGGGGGTCCAAGCTGCCCCGGCAGGAAGAGACAAGTCAGCCTCAGGCTCCAGACAGCAGCAGTCGCTAGGAACACGGCACCGATTCACGGGTTTTCTCCCCAAATCTGTCACTCATGGGGAAACACTGGACAAATCAAAACTGAGGAACTTTCTTCAGTGGGACTGGGGATTCTGTAATCTTTGAAAATGCCAAGGTCACGAAATTCTTGGAAAGACTGAGAGATTGATCCAGGCTTGAGGAGATTAGCGACGAGCCCAAACTGGAGTGGACACGTGGCTGGAAATCGGATAACGCCGGGCAGGCGGCCAAAGCCGGGCGGGGCTGCAGGGAGGGCGTGGCGGCGCTGGCCGTGTCCTCGCCCCTTTTCTCTGAGTTTGTAGGGGTTTCAGAATACGAAGTTAAAGAAATCAGATGGCTAAATCTGAAAGCCTATC
>NW_024350927.1:9599796-9603741 GCF_902729225.1 Pteropus medius | reverse complement strand
CATACACAAAACATGCACACATGTGCACATTCATGCACACACGTCCACACGCCCAGCCAAATGCATGCAGTGCACACGGGTGCAAACACCCACATGCATACACAAAACATGCACTCATGTGTGCACACTCATGCATGCACACTCAGCTAAATGTGTGCAGTGCACACAGGCACATACACTCACATGCACGTACAAAACACGCACACGTGTGCACATTCATGTATGCATGCCTGCACGCTCAGCCAGATGCACGCAGCACACAAATCACATATACTCACATGCACACACAAAACACACACACGTGTGCACACTTATGCATGCATGCCTGCTCGCCCAGCCGTGCACAGGCAGCACACACAGGCACACATACATAGGCACACACACACATACACACAGATGCACCCCGCACTCCATGCTCACACGAAGGCCAGTTCCAGTTTCTGACCAGGCACAGTGGTTTGCCCGAGGGCAGCGGTGCCACCAGGAAGTGTGACGGCGTAGCGGAACCACGTGGGTTATGGGGACTCCAGGGGAGAGGCAGAGCTGAACGCTGGGCTCGGCAGCTCCGGGGGTCCAGACCCCACCTGTCCACCCCACTGTGGGGCCAAGGCCACTGCACCAAGGACAGAGCCCCTGAGCTGAGGTCTCCCCAGAAGAACGGGTGGCTCTCCCAGTGGAGAGGGCAGCTGCGTTTCCGCCACAGCTCGACTAATAACAAAATAACGATAGGCGATCACGCTAAGGAACAGTGTGTAACAGTCACAGTGGTCGTGCGAGACGCCCTCGGCCTGGAGCTTGCAGGATCGGCGAGGCTGACAGCGGCCTGAATGAGCCGTTCGGGCCCCCCCGCGGGACCCTGGCGAGAGGCGGTGGTGGCGGCCGCGTGCTCCGACGGCTCGGCCTGCCCGAGGCTCCCTGCTCCGTGAGGGCACAGCTGTCCCCGCTTCAAGCTGGTTTCTCCTGTCACCAACCTCCGGCCTCTCTCCATGCGTTTGGGGGGGACTCCGCCCTCGACTTCCCACCTTGATGGCTGGGAGAGATCAGGGTGCTTTGGTTAGAAAACAATACAGCTCAACACAGCCTTGGGGAGGGTGTGGGGTGCTCCCGGGGGGTTCCCCTCCTCCCGCCCTCCGCTGAGGTGCTCCTGGAGCACCGGGGGTGGAGGAAGCAGGGGGCTCCTGGGAGGAGGCATTCCTTTTGCATTTGATTTGAGTCCAGAGGAGGTGGATCCTGCGGGGGTCGTAGGTGGCATCTGGCCAGCAGAGGCCCCTCGGAGAATGTCCTTGTCCCAGGTCCCGCCGTTTGCTGGGGCGAGTGGGCTGCTTTGGCATTTGGCCGGGACTTGTGGACATTCTTGAGCATCGGGCCGAGCTGAGGGTGGACCCGGGCTCTGACGCTTCTCAGGGTACTGGTGACCCACACACGTGTCCTTCTCTCCCCGTGGAGACAGCAAAGTCGACCGCACGGGTCTCCCGAGGCTGCGGTCAGAAGCCACCACACACTGGGCCTTAAAGCAGCAGGAATTTACTCTCCCAGTCTGCAGGCCAGAAGTCCCTGTCCAGGCGAGGGCAGGTCAGGCTCCCTGCTGTCTCTGGGGAGGGTCCTTCCAGCTCCCAGTGGCTCTGGCGTGCTTGGCTCGCGGCCGCATCAGCCATCTCTGCCTCTTTCTTCGCATTGATTCTCCCCGGGTCTCTGTGTGTCCCAAACCTCTCTCTCTTTCCTCTGATAAGGCCACCTGTCATTAGATGTAGGGCCCGCCCTAAGTCCAGGATAATGGCGACCCTTCATAACCGCCTCTGCACAGGTAAGGTCGCGTCGGCAGGCGCGGGGAGCTAGGAACTGGTGTGTCTTGGGGGGCACTCTCCCCACCGCCCCAGCCTGCTCGGTCACTGCGGTCGGCGTGGGGGCAGAATGTGCCCGGGATTGCCACGTGCCTGGCACGTGGTGGCAGTAGCTCTTTATCTCCTCTGTGGAAGGGCCCAACCGCCCATCACTGACCACTCCAAGTCCACACTGAAGCTAATTTTACACCATGACTGAAAGTGTGCTTTACGCCTGAGGATGAAAGTGGTCATTTTTAGTACAAACTATTTCCACTGAATCCCGTGCTTCTGCAGCTCGGCGGGCGCCAGCGTGGGTGGCGGCCGGGGGCGGAGCGGACGCCAGGCTTCTATGTCACCTGTGCGTTTGGCCGCTCACAGCTGGGCCCCGGACGTGCTTCAGGCCTGAGAAACCGCCTCCCCCGAATCAGGATATTAGTTGACAAGGCAGCTGGTGACTTTTGGTGTCCCAGATGGTCACTGCCTGCCGTGCTGGGAAGGCGCTGTGTCCCCGGGGTCGCTGGGCTGCGGGGGCGGAGGGTCTGGGATGGGGCCAAGCAGAGAAGCACGGGTCGGTCTACCGAGAGGACTCACTGTGCGCTCAGTGCCTGGGGGACGAGACCGAGTCTTCACTCCGTCCCGTGTCTTTGACGGAGAACCGAGGCTCGGCTGCCTGACCCCAAAGGATCTGGTCCTTACCGTCTGTGGCTGCTATGACAAAGCCTGTGCGCATCGGGAATGCGTCCTCACAGTTCAGAGGCCGGAAGTCTGAAATCGAAGTGTGGCAGGGGCCACGCTCCCTGAGACCGCTCCAGGGGACCCCCCGCCTCCCTGCCACTGCCAAGTGTCCCCGGCCTGAGCCGCCGCCCTCTGACCCCGCCTCGCGGCCACGTGGCCATCTTCTCTCCTGGGATCCTCTGCGTGTCCCGACCTCCTCCTCTTGTAAGGACACCGGTCACATTGGATGACGGGCCGCCCCGCCCCAGCGGGCCTCATACCCAGTCACACTTGCCATGACCCCATTTCCAACCAGGGTCATATCCTGGGGTCAGGACCTCATCCTGCCTTTTTGGGGACACAGCTCAACCAGCCACACTGTTTCTGGGCCCCCGCTGCATTCTGGGGGTGCCGCCGCCCCCACGGTCAACCTTAAGGGCTCTTGTTATTTCCATCCCATTAAGTTTGAATTTCCCGCTTGACTGGCAAGTGCCTTTGGGGAGCTTCCACGGCTGACGGGGCCCCCTCCAGGTCCCAGGCCACCCCAGGAAGCCTCCCAGGGTGCGTCTGCTCCCCTGGGGCCTGGAGTCAGCACCGCCTTCCGCTCGTGCACCTGGGAGAAGTCACCTTGCCCCTTAGTCTCCTTATCTGCAAAACCGAGACAGCGTCACCACCCATGGGCCTTTGCGAACACCGTGATGGTGGACACAGGCAGGGCCGTGTGGGGACCACAGGTGCCTCCGTGTGTCTGCACCCGCCCTGCTCACGTGCAAGTTCTCCGAGCACAGGCCACTCCAGCCTTCCGCAGGCATGGGAGGGAGGCAGGCGCCCCAAGGGGGCTGAGAGCTGCGAAGTGGGGGGCCGGCTGACTTGTACGTTTTAGCTTCGTCCACAGGAGCGTGTGCACAGAGGGCCCAGTGACCCGGCTGCTGAGGGGTGTGACGCCCCACATGGAAGGGGCTGGGCGTCGGAGAGGGCGTTCCAAGGGCTGTGCATGTGTGTGCACGTGTGTGTGTCTTCCCGTGTGCGTGTGCGTGCGTGGACACACATGCCCTGGAGGGAGACAGGGCTGGCTGCCTCACTGCCCCTGAGAGCTCCGTGCCTCAGAAGGACACGGAAGGAGACCCGACGGCTGACCTCGCCATCCTCATAGCTCTCGTTAAAGTGGTTTTTGAGCAAGCCTGGGGTGACCGGGCAGGCGGCGGCCACTGCCTCCGCAGACGGAGCCACCCTGCCGTCCTTTGTCTCCGGTTCCCCGGTGTGGGCCTGAGGTGGGGTGCTCAGAAATCTCCTGTGAACACCCCTCACCCCCCACCGCCATGCGAGGACCCCTGCTGGAACCTGAAGAGGAGGCTGATGTGGCCCCGTTAGGTCTGATCAGACTTATTCAATGAGAGAGAGAGAGAGA
>NW_024350927.1:9592274-9598737 GCF_902729225.1 Pteropus medius | reverse complement strand
CTCCCAGTGGAGAGGGCAGCTGCGTTTCCGCCACAGCTCGACTAATAACAAAATAACGATAGGCGATCACGCTAAGGAACAGTGTGTAACAGTCACAGTGGTCGTGCGAGACGCCCTCGGCCTGGAGCTTGCAGGATCGGCGAGGCTGACAGCGGCCTGAATGAGCCGTTCGGGCCCCCCCGCGGGACCCTGGCGAGAGGCGGTGGTGGCGGCCGCGTGCTCCGACGGCTCGGCCTGCCCGAGGCTCCCTGCTCCGTGAGGGCACAGCTGTCCCCGCTTCAAGCTGGTTTCTCCTGTCACCAACCTCCGGCCTCTCTCCATGCGTTTGGGGGGGACTCCGCCCTCGACTTCCCACCTTGATGGCTGGGAGAGATCAGGGTGCTTTGGTTAGAAAACAATACAGCTCAACACAGCCTTGGGGAGGGTGTGGGGTGCTCCCGGGGGGTTCCCCTCCTCCCGCCCTCCGCTGAGGTGCTCCTGGAGCACCGGGGGTGGAGGAAGCAGGGGGCTCCTGGGAGGAGGCATTCCTTTTGCATTTGATTTGAGTCCAGAGGAGGTGGATCCTGCGGGGGTCGTAGGTGGCATCTGGCCAGCAGAGGCCCCTCGGAGAATGTCCTTGTCCCAGGTCCCGCCGTTTGCTGGGGCGAGTGGGCTGCTTTGGCATTTGGCCGGGACTTGTGGACATTCTTGAGCATCGGGCCGAGCTGAGGGTGGACCCGGGCTCTGACGCTTCTCAGGGTACTGGTGACCCACACACGTGTCCTTCTCTCCCCGTGGAGACAGCAAAGTCGACCGCACGGGTCTCCCGAGGCCGCGGTCAGAAGCCACCACACACTGGGCCTTAAAGCAGCAGGAATTTACTCTCCCAGTCTGCAGGCCAGAAGTCCCTGTCCAGGCGAGGGCAGGTCAGGCTCCCTGCTGTCTCTGGGGAGGGTCCTTCCAGCTCCCAGTGGCTCTGGCGTGCTTGGCTCGCGGCCGCATCAGCCATCTCTGCCTCTTTCTTCGCATTGATTCTCCCCGGGTCTCTGTGTGTCCCAAACCTCTCTCTCTTTCCTCTGATAAGGCCACCTGTCATTAGATGTAGGGCCCGCCCTAAGTCCAGGATAATGGCGACCCTTCATAACCGCCTCTGCACAGGTAAGGTCGCGTCGGCAGGCGCGGGGAGCTAGGAACTGGTGTGTCTTGGGGGGCACTCTCCCCACCGCCCCAGCCTGCTCGGTCACTGCGGTCGGCGTGGGGGCAGAATGTGCCCGGGATTGCCACGTGCCTGGCACGTGGTGGCAGTAGCTCTTTATCTCCTCTGTGGAAGGGCCCAACCGCCCATCACTGACCACTCCAAGTCCACACTGAAGCTAATTTTACACCATGACTGAAAGTGTGCTTTACGCCTGAGGATGAAAGTGGTCATTTTTAGTACAAACTATTTCCACTGAATCCCGTGCTTCTGCAGCTCGGCGGGCGCCAGCGTGGGTGGCGGCCGGGGGCGGAGCGGACGCCAGGCTTCTATGTCACCTGTGCGTTTGGCCGCTCACAGCTGGGCCCCGGACGTGCTTCTAGCCTGAGAAACCGCCTCCCCCGAATCAGGATATTAGTTGACAAGGCAGCTGGTGACTTTTAGTGTCCCAGATGGTCACTGCCTGCCGTGCTGGGAAGGCGCTGTGTCCCCGGGGTCGCTGGGCTGCGGGGGCGGAGGGTCTGGGATGGGGCCAAGCAGAGAAGCACGGGTCGGTCTACCGAGAGGACTCACTGTGCGCTCAGGGCCTGGGGGACGAGACCGAGTCTTCGCTCCGTCCCGTGTCTTTGACGGAGAACCGAGGCTCGGCTGCCTGACCCCGAAGGATCCGGTCCTTACCGTCGGTGGCTGCTATGACAAAGCCCCGTGCGCATCGGGAATGCGTCCTCACAGTTCAGAGGCCGGAAGTCTGAAATCGAAGTGTGGCAGGGGCCACGCTCCCTGTGACCGCTCCAGGGGACCCCCCGCCCCCCTGCCACTGCCAAGTGTCCCCGGCCCGAGCCGCCGCCCTCTGACCCCGCCTCGCGGCCACGTGGCCATCTTCTCTCCTGGGATCCTCTGCGTGTCCCGACCTCCTCCTCTTGTAAGGACACCGGTCACATTGGATGACGGGCCGCCCCGCCCCAGCGGGCCTCATACCCAGTCACACTTGCCATGACCCCATTTCCAACCAGGGTCATATCCTGGGGTCAGGACCTCATCCTGCCTTTTTGGGGACACAGCTCAACCAGCCACACTGTTTCTGGGCCCCCGCTGCATTCTGGGGGTGCCGCCGCCCCCACGGTCAACCTTAAGGGCTCTTGTTATTTCCATCCCATTAAGTTTGAATTTCCCGCTTGACTGGCAAGTGCCTTTGGGGAGCTTCCACGGCTGACGGGGCCCCCTCCAGGTCCCAGGCCACCCCAGGAAGCCTCCCAGGGTGCGTCTGCTCCCCTGGGGCCTGGAGTCAGCACCGCCTTCCGCTCGTGCACCTGGGAGAAGTCACCTTGCCCCTTAGTCTCCTTATCTGCAAAACCGAGACAGCGTCACCACCCATGGGCCTTTGCGAACACCGTGATGGTGGACACAGGCAGGGCCGTGTGGGGACCACAGGTGCCTCCGTGTGTCTGCACCCGCCCTGCTCACGTGCAAGTTCTCCGAGCACAGGCCACTCCAGCCTTCCGCAGGCATGGGAGGGAGGCAGGCGCCCCAAGGGGGCTGAGAGCTGCGAAGTGGGGGGCCGGCTGACTTGTACGTTTTAGCTTCGTCCACAGGAGCGTGTGCACAGAGGGCCCAGTGACCCGGCTGCTGAGGGGTGTGACGCCCCACATGGAAGGGGCTGGGCGTCGGAGAGGGCGTTCCAAGGGCTGTGCATGTGTGTGCACGTGTGTGTGTCTTCCCGTGTGCGTGTGCGTGCGTGGACACACATGCCCTGGAGGGAGACAGGGCTGGCTGCCTCACTGCCCCTGAGAGCTCCGTGCCTCAGAAGGACACGGAAGGAGACCCGACGGCTGACCTCGCCATCCTCATAGCTCTCGTTAAAGTGGTTTTTGAGCAAGCCTGGGGTGACCGGGCAGGCGGCGGCCACTGCCTCCGCAGACGGAGCCACCCTGCCGTCCTTTGTCTCCGGTTCCCCAGTTCAATTCGTTTCGCGTTATTGAGACAGATAGACAGACAGACAGACAGACAGAGAGACAGAGAGAGCGAGCGCAGAAGGAAGGAGCGATGTGGTCATCGTCACCTCCAGGAACACCGTCCGTGGTCCCAGGGAGCAGGTGGCATCTCGGATGGGACTGCTGGGAGGCAGGGAAGAGCCCCCACTGCCCTGACCTGGGCTGGGACGGCGAGTGGGGACGAGGTCAGCTTTTGTTGATCCCCGTGGTGTAGTCACAGATTTCAAGCGGCCGGCGCATCTCCTTGCCCAGGGTCACCAGCTGGCAGTGACCCGGCCACAGCAGGAGCTGGCCAGGGCAGCCCCGGCCAGCGCTTGTCCATTGTCCCTGGGCGTTTCGCCGTTAGTGGCTCCCGTGGGACCAGCCTGGTCGGCGCTTCCCACCCAGACCCCCGTTTCTCCCCGTCACGGTGGTTTCTTCTTCGCCGTCACCCAGACGTGGCGTCAGGGTTCCTGGGCCCAACGGAGCCTTTCGTGGCCTGGAGAGGGTTTGGGGGGCTTCGTCCAGCACAGCCCTGGCACAGGGGGTGACCGGGAATGGCATTCTGATTCCATTCGGTTCCAGAAAGCAGGTGACGTGATGAGCCTGTGAGGCAGGGCTCTCGGCTTCCGTGGGGCCCGGGAGCGGGCACCCGGGCCACATCTTCGTGGCCGTGCATGTCCTGTCTGGGGTGTCCGTCCCCAGTTTTATTCAGAACCTGGCCATTTATCCAAAGAACAGAGCGGCCTGGTAGGCAGAGCAGATGACGGTATTTTGGCTGGGGACAGACGGCTGTGGGGACAAAAGCCTAAGGAGAAAGCAGCCGGGGGAGCCGAGAGCACAGGTGACTCTGCACACAGTGGCTGGGGCGTCAGGTGGGGCCTGGCTTCTGCACTCAGCCGCCTGCTCACCGCTGTCCTAATGCCACCTGGGCTGGGAGGGCGCGTGGGCGTCCTGCGCCGTGAGCCTCGCTTCTTGCTGGGTGGTGATGGTGATGCCCCCAGCAGGACGGGGCACGTCGGCCAGGAGAGTCACGTGCTAAGGACAGGGCTCGACGGGCAGAAGAAACAGCACCACAGACCCATGCGAAAGGCAGAAGCTCAGCCACAGTGTCAGGAAGGAAGGGGACGGGGAGAGAGGAGGGGAGGGCGCTGGTGGCATCCGCCGACCCACCGAGATGGAGAGACGAGGAGGGAACGGGCTCGTGTGTGCCCGAGGGCCACAGGATGACCTGGGGGAGGTACCAACAGACAGGAGAACGTGGAAGGTACGGGCTCTGGGCGGGAGGCGCGGCCACGGGCACGGCGGTCAGCGTGCGGGCGGTGGCCAGAGCCGACGGGAGCGTGTGCAGCCCGTGCGAGCCCCGTGCTCACTGCCCTGCACGGCTGGGGCGGCTGCGAGGCCCACGCAGCCCGTAGGCAGCTCTGAGCCAACAGCGCTGACTCAGATAAGGCGGAGGGAGCCGAGCGCAGCCTCCGGCACGCGATGCTCGGCGAGCTTGTCGGGGTCCTCACGTGCAACCGGACCCAGGACTGTCCTCTTCTCTGAATCCCTTCCGTCCCCGAGAGGCCATCTCGACGTCCCACCCCCACCCAGTCACAGCGTCACCCGAGGGATCTGTTCTTCCGAGGAGAGCTTGCTTCAGCAAAGACGTCTGTGAAGCCAGGACACAAAGGGCGGCTTCCCAGGCCGGGGCTCCTGGGGGAAGATGCAGCCTGACCCCAGACGGAGGCGTGTCCCAGCTCTGCTCAGGCCTTGTCACCTTCTCTGCTCCGACTTCCTGCCAACCGGGACCCCTCCCTCCTCTTGCAGACGCTCACATGGCTGGTGCCGGAAGGTTCTCGAGCACGAATCAGGCTTTAGCTTTCCAAAGTCCTCTCCAGGGAAATCCCGTGTCTCCAGTGTGGACGACGGGCTGGGGGTGGGGTGGGGAACAGCGTGGTGTGGGGACAGAGTGGAGACCCCAGAGCCTCCTCCAGCCCCTGGAAGGTCGCCGTCAAGGCTCAGAGGAACAGTTTCGGGACCACCCACGTGGGCCCAGATCCCCGTTGCGCCGACCCAGAAACCAGGACCCCGAAAAGAAGCGAGAACCACCCGAGGCCAAGCAGACAGGAGTCAGCAACACGGTTCCCGTGTTCTTCTTCCGAGAGCGTCCGTGTGCCTCATCTGCCGGCGAACGCGTGACTTATGCACGTGGCTGGTTTACCCGTGAGACACCAGTGTTCACGCGCGGTCCCGGTTCGCCCGAGATGCCCCGCCTCGTCCTCTGCTTTCTCCGCTGTGGCGGTCGCTGTTCTTTCCGCGCTCGCTGCTTCCCGGATATTTACAGGGCGACCTTCCGTCCGCTCCCTTTCCTCCCGGTTTTCGGGCGCTGGGTCCTGTCCCCCGGTGCGCTGGGTGAACTCGCGTTCAATGCCGGACACTCTGTTCCAAAAGCTATAGGGGGAATTTTAGGCTCTACGATGAGGGGTTGGTGAATTGTGGCCCATGGTCCACATCCCGATTGTCCAAGTTTTCGTACATTTCGGGAGCTAAGTTTTTTTTTTTTAATATTTTTAAATGGTTGGGGAAATGGAAAGGGTGGTATTTCCTGGCGTGTGCCAGCTCTTTGTGTCGGCGTCCGCAGCCAAAGCCTTGCTGGGACCCAGCCGCGCCCATCGGTCTGCATCCACCTGGGGCAGTGTCTGGGCCAGGGCGGCAGAGGCCGGGGCTGGGACGGTGACAGCGGGCCACACGCCTAAACTTGTGACCGCCTGGCCCTTTACCAGGGGACGTCTGTGGGCTCCCGCCCTAGAGGCCAGGCTGGGCTCGTGCAGACGGGGGGCTGGGCTTCCGTCTTTCTGGAAGGCCCGTCCACCTCCAAAGGGGTCAGCCTCCCCTTCTGCCCCAGCTGCCCGCAGGCGCCTCCCCGGCCCCAAAGAGCTGTCACTGTGGGGACGAGGGAACAATGCCTTTGCTGCTTCCCGAGTCTCAGAGAATGCTGGCTCCCCACTTCCCAGGCTGAACCCGAGCGTTTCCTGCTGCTCCTGCTTGTCCTGTCTGAGGAGGTCTCGGGGTCGTGCTTTGAAGGCCCGTCTTGCGGACACGGGGGCCCGAACATCGCAGAGACCCCGCGGCAAAGCGGAGGGCAGCCGTTTTCCTGTCGGCTTTCGCGTCCGCCACGGGCCACCCCATCCCGGGCCTCCCACCCCTCAGGCCTTTCTCCCTGCCATCCTGGTGTCACAGGGACGGTGCCCAAGGCTGCCACTGCCCTGGCCACCACTGCCCCCGCCACCACTGCCCCCGCCTGTCACGTCCTGACCTTGCAGCAGCCCCAGGG
>NW_024350927.1:9557085-9590753 GCF_902729225.1 Pteropus medius | reverse complement strand
GGGTTTGAGAAGCAGCTGCGGCAGCACCGCGCGGGTCAGGGTCTTGCTCCCCTCCCGAGCCCACGTTCCGCCAGACAAATCCCTCAGGGACTCGGCCTGGCCAGCGGTCCCGACGCGTCTGCTCTGGGCAGCGCAGGCTTAAACCAACCTTCCGAACCGAGGTCTTTCCTGGAAGATCCTAAGCTTGGGCGTCATGAGTCTCCAGGAGGGAGCTGAGCTTCGTGCACAGAATATTCTGTTCCAATGTGAGCACAGACCTCCCGTGCATTTTGAATGCCGAGGGGGACCTCTGGGGGAGGCAGGGGCCTGCACCCGCCACGGCCCCTCCAGGCGGGGTGACGGGACTGCTCACAGCCACCTCCCCAAGCCCTTCTCCCTCTACAGACCAGACCCCGTCTGAGTCACCGTCCCTGCCCCTCCCCCCAGGTGTCAGCCTGGGTTCCCCAAGGGCGAGACAGAGGCTCACACGTGAGTGGCCGCTGGGAGCGAGGCCGGGCGTGTTAGGTGTGGCGCCTGGAGAAATCTCAGCCCCTGCGCCCTCTGACGGGGGCCCGCCGTGGCCCTCGGGGAGCGGGAGCCCCCGTATCGTGACGGTGGGGCCTCCCTGCCCTGACGCCTCCTTCATCCCATCTTGACTGCGCTCCGTGCGCATCCTCCTCTCGGCCTGGGACACCGTCCTCAGCCCTCCTCGGCGGGCGCATCCGTCAGCCGTGGCCTGGGAACGCCACGTAACGAGCACACCCAACCTCCGGGCCTACGACTGTCGGAGGGGACCCCTCGGGTTCCCTCACGTGGCCGGGGCTGTGGCTGTGGGCTGCACTTCTGCGATTGCGACTGGCAGCTCGGCTCCATGTCCCTCGTCCCCTGGCGGCTGGCCTGGGTCTGTCCTCACGGTGACATCGAAGCGCAGCACAGCCAGCCCCACGTACGTGCCCACGTCCAGCCTCTGCCTCCGTCACTGGCCCAGCCCGGAGGCGAGAGCTGGGGGCAGTCACTTCCTCCAGGAGTGTGACATGCCAGATAGCATGGCTGGAGGGAGGGTGAAGACTTGGGGCCACCGTGGTGACATGTCGCACCTGGGGTCCCAGATTCAGTCTCTCGGGGACCCTCTCCCCAACTTTCTGGTTGGCTCCATTATAGGCCCTCGTGGTACCTCTTGTCCTTGGAGCCTTTGTCACAGGCGCAGTACACACTAATTCCTGAGCACGTTTGCTTGGTGCCTGCCCCCTCAGCCCCTGACTGCTGCATGCTCAGTGTGGGGTCTCCCCTGCTTTTGTCCCCAAATGCACCTCAGTGTCTGGCCCAGTTTCAGCACATAGTAGGTCCTCGACGAACAGTTGATGAATGGACACGTAGTGCTTTTCTATGTGACAGAGACTTTCTGTAGATGAGGCATGTCACCTTTCAATTGTGTCTCCTCGAGGGACTGTCAGGCCGTGCGTGGGGACCAGGGGTGGCCAGTCGAGGCCCCACGGGCAGAGCACGTAGACACGTCTCCATCCCTCTTCACTTGGCAAAGGGCGCGTCGAACGTACCGTTGCCGAACGACGGGTCATCTGCCGAATGACAGGCCGGCTCCTGCAGGGCAGCGAGAGTGCAGACGGCAGTGTCATGGGTGACCCTGCTGGATACGGGACGCGGGGCAGCTCTCTCCTCAGCCCGAGATGCCAGGACAGGGGCAGGGACAGTGTGGGCTGGCGGGCCGTCCGCAGCCTGCAGAGGGGTGCCAGAGGCTGGCGGCTCGAGGTGACAGGGCCGGGGTCAGAATGCACGTCGAAACCCTCCAACCAGGTCGAGTTCGTTGTCACGTGTGTCTGCCCCGTGACTGTCCTCATCTGCGATGTGCTTGCGGGTCAGGGGTCTTCCCCCTGGGACCGTGCAGTCCCGCTCTGGGACTTGGCCGGCGTCCTGCCTGCTGGCTGTGGGGGTCATGCCCAGGTCTGCTCCCTCAGAGGGTCCACATGCTGAAACGTCACTCAGACGAGTAGGGGACCAGGGCGCAGGCCCCGGGGAGGCAAAGACCCGGGTCTGGGCGTCTGTGTGTCTGAGTCGGACAGGGCCTGGGGCACGGGGAAATGTGTTTGTAAAGAAAACCCCCAATAACAAGATCACGGGACCAGGGCGGTGGGAACGAGGCGTGGTGCGCTCTGTGCCTGGAACTGGCGCTGTGGGCCAGGGCCGGGCCCGGCCCCTCCATCTGTGGGCAGGACGGGAGTGTTCAGGCCGCGTGGGGTGCGGGCTCCGAGGAAAGGCAGCGGCTTTGTGGGGGGAGCCGCGGCATGTGCCTAGAGGTTTGATCCATTCGCGTTTTCTGGGCTAAATATAGCCTCCGTCTTGATGGTGGGAGCTGGGGCGGCTGGCGAGTAATCTGGTCACAGGCTCCGCAGCTGACACATGGGCCCGGAGCCCAGGCCCAGACCGGTGCTGCTTTCCCGGGAGAAGTCCCTCTGCTCCCTGAGCCACTGGCTGGTGGGCGCCACGTGGCCATTCCCCTCCACCCGCCTCCCGGCCAGGGCCCCCGACCTCTGGTCAGCACCGGGCGATGCCCCCGCCCCTGGCACCCTCTTCCTCAGCCTGTCGCCCGTTGCTGAAATATGCAAATGCTACTGGGAGATAAATGGAAGAAATGGGTCATTTCCACGTTGGCTACTGAGCTCGAAGCCGGTGTCAGCTGCTTCTCTGCTTGGCCGAGCGATACGTTCGGCACGTGCCTGCGCGCGCTGTGTGTGTGCACGTGCGTGTGTGCACGTCTGCACGCGTGTGCCCGCGTCCTGGGAGGAGTCGGCAAACAACTGGGCGAGGCGGGGACACGGCGGGCCTCGGCGGCGCGGGGGTGGCCGTGTTCGAGGGCCGCGGGGATGGGGGATTTCGCCCTCGCTCCGAGTGTCACGTTTCCTTCGGGACCAGGCTTCCTGCTGGGCAAGGGCGCTGCTGCCTGTGAATGGGGTTCCCCAAACTCTGCAGCCCTGGCACCCCAGGCTCCCCGTGGATGGGCCGGGATTCGGTGGAGAAGTGGGTGCTGAGGAGTGAACAGGGCCCTTGTCCGGCTGGGTGTGGCCACCGCGGGGCCCTCACGGCCCGGGCTCCGTGTGGCTCCGGGCCCTCGAGCTCAGGGACATCGCCAGCCAGGAATGGGACGGCTTTTGCTGAGCCAGTGGCAGGGGACGTAAATTCAGCTTCAAGTCCCTGCTGGAGGCCCCAGCCCGCGGAGTGCGTGTGACGTTCTCAGCGCTCCCCGGACAATGCCACCACGGCCACCGGGCATGGAGACGCCCACCAGCGGCTGCGCAGTCCGGAGCCAGCCACCTGGGTTCCGGTCCAGCAAGGGCCGGGCCTTCGCTGTGTGTGCAGCAAAGGGCTAACCTCCCTGGCCGCAGCTCCGATGGCCGCTCTGAGCTCTGCCCGGCCTGAGAACGGGGTCTTCGTTAACCAAGCGGAGCTCAGCCGTGTCTGCACGACCGAGGTCCCCCGCACACCGGCCATGCAGGCTGGGGGAGTGACGCTGCGCATGTCCCCGTCATCACTGGGACAGCCCCACTGGGGCGGACGGACAGCTGCCAGCCTGGCCTGGGTCCCCCGGACCCCACGCTCGGCGTCTCTTCCCATCGCTGGTTTTGATCTGTATCTGTTCATCATGAAAACTCGTAACTGCGGCGTAGCGGCTTTGCTCAAGCCTGTGGGTCCTCGAGCGAGTTGGTGAACCCGAGGTTGGCCCTGGGGAGGCCCCGGTTGCGCTGTGTGGCCTAAACCTCCCTGTGGACACGGGGAGCACCTCCGCACCCCTGTCACAGGGTTGCAGCGAGCCGGTGTGAACAGTGCACGGCGCCCGCGGCCGATCCAGTGGGCCCCGCTTCCTTCCATCCTCCAGCGGCCATGGCGGGTCAGCCCCGCGCCCCTGCCCGGCTCCGGCTGGAGGGAGACGAGGGGATGCGATGGGGAAAGGACCACCCTCCAGCCTCTGCAGCCACACGGGCGTGACCAGGACCTGCCATGCACCAGCCAGGTTCCATGGTCTGACGACATCGGCCTGACATGTGCACGCCCGTGTGCTAATGCCGGTCACGCATTTTCTCCGGTTACCAAGCAGCCTTAGTACCGTTGACGTTTGGGGCGCAAGCTTTGTTTCTTAGGGGCCCGTCCTGTGCCTCATAGGACGTCTGCCAGCCTCTGTCCCCCACCCACTAGATGCCGGTAGAAGCACCGCCACCCCCCGTGTGACAGCCAAACATGTCCAGACACGGCTGGATGTCCCCCACTGAGCACCACTGCAGCACCCCGGCTCCGAGGTCCCTTTGGGTGATTCCTGGAGGACTCACTTTCCCAAATGTCGTCGGTCAAGGCCGAGTCCGGTGACATGCCGGCACGGCCGTCTCCGTGCTGACGCTCTGTTGTCTTCGTTGATGACCCTGCCCTCGGCTGGGGGGACTTCCGACGACAGGACGCTTCATCTCGCGGTCTTGATTTGAAGCACTTCTGTCAGTGCCCCCTGGCCAGCTCTGCAGGGTCACTCGAAAAATGGCACGTTCCTTTGTGTCCCCACCACGAAAGCTGGTGGCCTCATTTTGCTGTGAACACCCCAGTATTAAACGGTGAATCCCCCCACCCTCGGAGGTGACCAACTGTCCCCAAATGAGCCTCCACTTTGGGGTACCTCTTTCTCCTCCAGAAAACCAGGCTGGCCGCCGGAGGCTGTGGCTGTCTCTCCGCGAGCTTCACGGTGTCCCCAGAGGCTGTTTGTCGAGGACATGCTGCGGGCCGGACATTTTGCAGTCTTTGCGGAAAAGGAATGGTTCCTTTGCAGTGGAAGGGGCACCGTGGACACACATTGTCACCTCTCGGCCATCAATCCCTGAAGACGTCCTTGACCCGTAGTGCGGGAACGTGAGCGACCAGAAACACAGAAGCACCCTCCCTCTGCCTCGGCGAGCCCCGGAGCCGCCGTCCGTGCGTGCTCTGAGCATTCCGGCCGGATGGGCCACCCACCCTCCGAGCCACGGGCTGGCCACCCTGTTTGGTTTCGTTTCGTTTATTAGGACGCTCACCCCCACCCAGAGATGGATGACTGGCCTCCCCACCGATCTCCGGGGCCCGGTCTTATTACGAGTCTCCACAAATACAAGCATAAAAGCCTTACTGATGGATGCAGAGCTGGGTAATCCATCTGTCCCCATCCATTATTCCGGGTATAATTTTTCACGATGTGCATGGCAGCTGACTCCCAGCACATTAGTATCCAGCGGCAATTACCGGGAGCGGAAAGGGCCCCTAAATTATCAGGAACAATACCTCCTGTCAGGGAGGGGGGCGAGAAGCCGCACACGGCACACGGCACACTCCGCACTCGGGGACCGGGCTGAGTGGTGGAGACTTTGAAGACGGATTCGATATTGACCTTGGGGGTGTAGAGTACACATTCCCTTACGGTGACATTGCTGTCAACCCAAGCGAAGACGTCCTGGAAGCTGGCATGGAGGCGCTGACGCTGTTCGAGCAGCGCCCTGCCCACGCGGCCCGTCCCGCATCATCGAATGGCCACCGGACACCTACCCGACGGATCAGTGTTTCCGGTGTGAGTGTTGAGACACGATAGTGAGGCAGAGAGGAGTTGGGGGGACGGCCCCCCAGGAACGCTGCCGTCTGCGAGGGGCGGGACAGCTCTGGCCGTAGACCGGTCAGGTCAGCTCCCTGTGGATGTGAGGTTCCCGTCATCTGAGACTCCTTGTCTTTCCTAAGACACAGTCTCTTCTTAGCCCTAAGGGAGAAGACGGAGGAGGGGTGTGTGGCTGGAATGTTTCTGAGGCCGCCGGATCAAACTGGTACAATCGGGACCGGATTGGTAAAATCCCTCTGAGTTTCGGTTTCCCAAAACCAAATGTTCTGTCGGATTGAGTCCTCACGGGGAACCCTCGCACGAAGTGACCTCGCCTCCAGCCCAGCGGCGGCCCAGCTCGGTGAGACAGAGGCCGTGGCTTCTCTGACATCACCTTGACCGTGGCCCCCGGGAAGGCAGAAGACGGTAAACCCGCAGTGATGGGGGGCGAAGACCGTCATCTTCAGAACCAGGGAGGTGCGCCTGGGGCCCCGGTTTTCGGCCATTGTTCGAAACAGCCGTGTGCTTCCATTTAATTGATAAGCCTCGCCACCTTCCCCCGAGTCACGGGTCGGCAAACCGAGAGCCCGTGGGCCAAAGCTGGCGACCGTCTGCTTTTGTAAATAAAGGTTTGCGGGAACACGGCCATGCCCCATCGTGTGCATATTGTCCCCGGAGGCTCTTCCCCATCACGGCGGGGCTGACGGACAAGCCGTGACCGAGGCTGTCCTGCCCGTGAACCCGAGGATCCTTACTCTCCAGCCCGTTACGGCCAAGTTCGCCTCCCCGGGATCCACGTGGAGCCCTAGGGACCCCCACAGACGAGGAACGGCGCGGGCATTCGGGGAGGCCTGACGTGACAGACGCTTCCCGCTGACTGGGCGCTACACAGCGGCTCACGCGTCCTGATGCCACCTTAGCAGCGACCTCCCGAGGAGAGGAAATGACGAGGCGTCTGCATGGATGTCCCTACTTCCCGCCTGCTTCCTGCAAACGTCACACCTGGAAAGGTCGGGTCCTCGTCCAGCCGTCGTGGCCGTGGGCTCTGCGGGGTCTCCTCGTGGCCCCTTCTCCCGTGCGCATGAGGCCGGCGGCCCAGCAGACCCCGTGGGCCAGGCGTCGAAGCCCGAATCGGTTCACTTTGCGCCGCGGTGCGGGCTCCGCGCCCCGCCTGGCCGCGGTTTCGTTTCTACGGTTTCAGTTTCCCGCAGTCATCTGCGGTCCCAGACGACTAAAGGCGCAATTTCAGAAGTAAACACTGTGTGAGATTTTAGTCGTGCGGTAGCGTGATGAAATCTCACACCGCCCCGCTCTGTCCTGCCCAGGACGCACATCGTCCCCTTGTCCGGTGTCTGTACTCTGTACGCGCTTCCCACCCAGCGGTCACTTAGTAGCTCGGCGATGAGGTCGACTGTCACGGCGTCACAGTGCTCGGGTGTAAGTCGCCCTGGTTATACTCGACCATGGCCCCAAAGCCATTTGCATGACTTCTATTACCGTCTGTTGTTGTCATCGTTCTGTTTTGGTATTATCGTCCTTGACCTCTTGCGGTGACTAATGAGACTTCGTCAGAGATGTGCAGGTTCAGGGAGACATAGCACCCGGGGCTCGGCGTCCCCTGGGAGGCTTGGGCCACGTCCCCGCGGATAAAGGGGACCGCTGAGGGACCACTGCAACGTGCGCAAGGAAGGCTAAGAAGTTGGTCCCTAACCAGTCTGTTACCAGGATGGGGTCACGGGGCGTTGGGCTTGGAGTGGGACGTTTGGTTGTCACCGGGACTCTAGAGCGGAGGTCGCCTCCTCCCCGCTCCCAGCTCACCGAGCGTCCGTGGGAAGGTGTTCTGTCCCTTCGCACGTCAGAGTCCTTGCCGTCGGGCGGGCGTGAAAACGCAGGGCGGGCGGTGGCTTAAAGTGACCCCGGGAGCGAAGGCTGGTGCAGGACGCGTGGCCGCCGTGCGACGCCCTGAGGACCGCAGCTGGTCGCGAGCCCGCAGATCTGGCGTTTCCTCCGAGTCGTAATTTGGCGCGTCCTGCGGAGGAATTTTGCCCGGAAGGCAGAGAAGGGCCTCCCGACAGGGCGAACGTCGGAATCATGGCTTCACCTTCCTGTTCCCGTTTTTTTAATTTTCCACTTCGCAGTTATAGACTCAATAATATGTCGCACAGCTCCTGTGTCTGGCGGTGTTGGCGGGCGGGGGTGGATTTAAGATGATGAAGATTTGGTCCCTTTCTTAAGAGGCCCAGAGACTCGCAGGGACCTCGGGCGAAGGGCTGAGCTCTTTTTCTTAGAGTCGTAAGTTGGAGCTTCCCTCGAGGCAGGCGGTTTTCCCTCTGGTCCTCGGCTTCCATCCACTGGAAGAGGAGACTCGGTGCCTCCCTGGCCTCGCCCGCAGGGAGGATGGCGGGGAAGTAAACATCTGAGACGCGGGGGGTCCTGGGACTCTTCCCTTCCAAGGACTCTGGCCACTGCTGACACTCAACCCAAGAGGATTCCCTTGGCGACGAGCTGAGGGCTCAGAATCTGGCAATGGCCCGGGCCTCCTCTGGCCCTGTGGCCACTGGGGAGGGGGCGGCAGTGCTCTGCTGTCGTGCGGGGACTCCCAGTGCCTCTCGCTGGGCCTGACCTCGTGGTGTTTGCAGTCGCCACTGCTCCCGCTGGCTCCCACTCTGCGTCTCGGACGTCACTCGCTCCCATCAGCATTGACTTCTGCTGACGTAGAAAGTGGTGGATTGAGCCCAAGAAACAAAGACTTACTGCTCGCTGTGGGGATCGTGGTTGACCTGCCGGGAAAGGGCTGAGAGGCATCTGGTCTGGGCCCGGAGCCCTCCCAAGGCGTCCGTCACGGGGAGCGGTGGTGAGGCTGAAGCACCCGCCTCCAGGACTTAGAAGCTGGTTCTGCCCAGGAGTGTAGACGAGAGAGGTGCCAGTCTCTCTGTGGGAGAAAGTGAGGCTGCCGGGTCAAGGCCAAAGCTGAGATGAGGAAGGCCGAGCACGGAGCCACATGACGCTACTGTTCTCGGTAGGTAATCGGGGACCGGCAGGTCCTATATGATCGAAGGAATGTACACAGACTCGCCCGGATAGTTTTCACTTCCATAATTTACGATGAGAATATCTACCTTTGAGAGTTATCTCCAGGATTAATGCAATAATACACCAGTAACAATTGCTACCACTTGTCAAGCGTGCCTGTGGTAATTGTCATCACCATCATCACCGTCACCATCACCCTCACCATCATCTTCACCATCATCACCATCATCATCACCATCATCATCACCACCGTCATCATCACCGTCTTGCCGTCTGCCGTCGCCGTCGTCGCTGATAAAATTAAACAAATTCATCATCGTCGTCGTCATCGCGTCGCGTCGCATAACAGTAAATTAAAGTCGTCAAACAAATCGCGTACGTCGCCCCGTCATCACTTGCGTCGTGCCGTCGCCTTGCTCATAAATTAAATAAATCAAATGTCGTCGTCGCGGGTCGCCGTCGCTTTTCGCCCGGTAAGTAAATGTCGCCGTCGATACTTGTCGCCGTCTTTTGGTGTCGCGCATGCATCGCACTTTGGTCACTTGAAATCCGCGCTCGCGCGGCGGTTCGTCGGATCGTCTCTCGCCAAAATCGCCCGTCGTCGTCGCCGTAAAATTAAACCGTCGTCGCCGTCATCGCCATCGTCGCCGTCATCGCGTCATAAATAAGCATAAAATCATCGTCGTCGTCGTCGTCGCGGAATAAACGCACTTTCCTTGTCATCCATCGCCGTCGTCGCCATCGCCGTCGCACGATGCCGTCGCCGCAATGGTAAAGACGCTTTAAATGCGCACTCGCGAAGCGGTTAATCGCGGATCGTCGCCGTCGCCGTCGATAAATGGCAAATGGATGAAATGCCGTCATCGCCCGTCGCCGTCGCCCGTCGCCGTCGTCGCCGCGGTCAACCGTCGTCGTCGTCGCCGTCGTCTTGTCGCGCGGGTCGCGCGTCGTCGTTGATAGCCGTAGATTAAGTCGCCGTCGTCGTAAGGTCGTCGCCGTCTTGGTCGTCGCCGTCTTCATCCATCACCATCATCACCATCATCATCATCACTATCGCCGTCCATCGCCGTCTGCATCCTGCCGTCACCATCATCGCCGTCACCATACGTCATCACCATCATCACCACCATCATCACCAGCATCAGCATCATCACCAGCTTCCTTCCCATCACAGGAAGCACAGACCCAGGATGAGCACATCATCTTCAAAACAGCCTGGTGGTCTCTGGACCAGGCCAGCAGTGCATAGATGAAAGGCGAGGGGACAGTGCAGCCATCCCCCAGGTGCCCGATCAACGGGGCCTTCTTTTCAGTCGCCTCTGTCGACAGTGTCTGAGTCGTGTCTCGGGGCGGCTGGTAAACAGACAGGGATTGCTGAGGCTGGCGGGCAGTCCGTGGTCGCTGAGATCGAGGGGGGTTCATGCGACATAATTAGCTTAGTCTCATTGGCAAGTCCTAGAGGCGAAAGTAAGTCGTCTAGAGCTTTCCCACAGATGCCGTAGACGGGGCACAGCGGCAGTGAGTGTCGCCACTTCAAATAAGGGCACCGGAGTAGCCGTTGCTGAGGGCGGGCACCGCAGCCGAGCCGGTCGAAACTGGCACTGCCTGGAACACAGTAGGTGCTTCATACATGGTTCCCGAGCCGTTGGATGAAGGAATGAGGGATGCCCACGACATCGTTTCTTTCCTCCAGTTTTCCTAGTGGTGCTCATCCTGTGGGCTCGGGACGGGAACCCCTGCCGACAAACGGAAGAGGGGCTGACAGCGGGAGAGAACCATTTATTAGCAATCCCCCCGACACACACGAGGGTCGTATTCAGTAGAGAAGGGACATCTGTTTGCGAGACCGTGTCCCTGGGAGGCTGCCGGAAAACCCTCGCCCTCGGAGCCCTCCACGCCGGAACCCACACGTGGCCATTCTCGCCCAGGCCGCACCGGGTCCCTTGGGTGTGACGGGTGGGACTCTGCAGTGGACGTCAGGATCGCGCTCCAGCAGTGGAGAGAGACCGACGCTCCCACCTCCCAGGCGAAGGGACGCGGGGCAGCGTGCCGCCCCCTGCAGGGGTCTCTGTCCAGCCCCTCACGCACCTCGTCACCCAGCTTCTCGGGTGAGGTGCTTGCGAACGGCAGGACAGGGCCAGAGCCCTGGACCTTCCAGGTGTCCCCAACTGACCACTGAAGTCCACCAGGGTGTGTCCCTTGTGTGTATGTCCCGGGAGGGATGTTACAGATGTGTCATCGGCAGGGACCAAGCCGGGGCGGGGACCGGACGTGGGAGCTGTTGCCGGCCGGCCTGTCTTCTCGCCCCTGCGTCTGCGGCTGGCGGGAGATGGTGCGGCTGGGGGCTTAGCAGACAGCTCGTGGTCGAGGCTCTGGCTGCCCTGCTTCTGGAGTGGCCGGTCCTTCTGTCCCTGTCCCGCTCATTCCGCCCCTCCCCCACCGTGCACAGGCACACACAGAGCAGGGCCAGGCCACACGCCAGCCCCTGGGACCCCACCAGGCCACGAGCTTGGAGCGGTCTCTGGAAAGAGGAGGATGTCCCCGACGACCCAAGCACCCCGCCTCCCCAGTGAGTCAGCTAAATCCTGCCCCACCTGCAGGCCAGCTGCCCCGGCGCTCAGAAGCACAGAGCAGAACTCGCCCAGGGAGGCAGGCGGGAAAGGAGGGTCCGGGGAGGCCTCGGCTAGAGCTCACCTGTGCCAGGTGAGGGGCTCCGCGGCTGCCTACAGGCCAGGTCACGGCTCGGGGACTGAGGAGCCATGGGAAAGAGAGAGGCTGGGGCTGGGGCCTCCGTTCCTGGACTCCGGGCGAGAGCAGCCCTGGTGCCCACAGCGCCCGCCAGCACCGGGTGGGGTGGAGAAGGAGGCTGAGTGCCGTCCTCTGCCCCCACAGCCACCCTCTGTGGCCCCGTGCCGGGCCGTGTGCAGGCTGCGCCCAGAGGGGCCTGGCGTTCGCAGCCAGGGTGACAGGACAGAGGAATGCCCCCCCCCCGCCTGGACCCCTACGCCTCATGACCCTGGTTTCACGTGTGCCCTCCCCCACGCTCTGTTTCCAGGTTTGGCTGTCCATCAGATTGTCACCATCACCGTCTCCCTCATCATGGTCATAGCTGCTCTGATTACAACTCTTGTCTTAAAAAACTGGTAAGGATCCTCAGCCCTTCTGGTCTGGAAATGGGGGGGCCCGGGGGGCCCCGGGAGGTGCACACAGAAAGATGCTGCTCTGCACGTCGGCCCCAGGCCACAGCACAGGAGACTGTTCCTATGCCCTCCAGCACCCCGCTCACCTGGGCCCTGGGACAGCGGACAGCATGGCTGGCCGCAGGCGCCAAGACCCCTGTCACCACCCATGGGTGTGGCCCCTTCACGTGACATTCTCTGCAGAATGCGAGGGAGCCCGGCCCTCCTGCCCCAGCGTCTCAGGCGGCAGCTGTCTCTGCTTCCGAGTCCTTTCTCTCGGACGCGGATGTACTGTTGGACATTGGCCACCTGGGCCACCCTGTTTACTTCCCACCAGAGGCCTGGGCGCGGTCCGAGCCTGCCCCGTACCGTCCCCGGCTGTCACAGGTGCTGTCACAGGTGCTGACGCTGGGCCAGCCTTCCGTCCTCGGCCAGCCGCTCTGAGTCTGCTGAATTAGGTTACCGCTTTGCTCCAGGCAGCCTGTCTTTGCCTATTTCCTCCTGGAAATTGGCCTATTTTGAGGTTGGCCTTGCTGGGTGTACACACCTGCTACACCCCTGGGAAAATCGGGGAGCTGCTGGTGACCCCCGCCTGCCTGCAGCCACTCCTCCAGCCGAGTGGCTCCCCTAGGGCATAACCGCCCAGGTGCTCCCCGGCTCCCGCAGGGGCCGGTGGGCGAGAGCTGCCCGCGGGCCTGACGGCCACAGTGCCCCAGACGGCAGGCCCCGGCACTGCGGGAGGCCGGAGAGGGTGGCCTCACACCGAACCAGCGATGGCCAGCAAGCCCGGGGCCCAGGCCGTTTTCTGGGACAGGTGATGAGGACAGCCCTCGGCTCGCAGCCGGGTCCGAGGGCGGGGCCAGCCACACGGAAGCACGGCCGGCACGTCCCACCGACCATCTCGAAGGCAAAGCCCCTGCCCCGAGGAGACAGCAGACGTGGGACCCGCTGTGTGACGAGCGGGCCATCTTCCTGTTGGCTTTCCCCCACGTGCGGGTTTGCGGCAAACCTTCCGAAAAGTCTTCGGAGAAGACAGCCCAGGAGACGGACTAGTGGGCTCCGTGACCCTGGGGTCCCTGGCTGTGGTGTGCACCTTCTCACCTTCATTAATGGGGCTCCCGTGCCGGTAATCGGGGTTCCCCTCTAGTCACAGGCAGGCAGGCCACAAACCCCGCCTTGCCCTGCAGCCTGCTCATCTGCATAAGCTCCGAGGTAGAGCGGGGGAGCGGGGGGAAGAGGCACTGGTGCCCTGAGGGTCCCCCAAAGTGGGGCTCACCACATTTCCTCCTAGCTGTCTCTTTCGTGGGGATGGGACTTCCCTGTGAGCTTGCCAGAGTGACACCTGGGGGCAGGGAGGGGGTCAATGATGGTCACGTCATCGGACTCCCCGCCCGTCCTCCTTCCTCTGTGGCATCTGGGAGCCTCTGTGGCCCCGAGGGACGGGGACAGGTGTCTTCTGGGCCCACAGGATAGTCCTCTCCATCGACCTGATGGGGGTGAAGGACAGACGTCTAGTGGTATTTCCAACTTGTATGTGTGGCCGAGTGGGGCTCCCTACTGTCTCCAGAGATAAGTGCATGCTCCATTCTGAAACGGATGATCAGGGCACCCCAACCTGTGCCCAAACGCTTCCCCATGAGGACCCGCCAGTTTTCACCCCACCAGGCCTCCCTGGAGAAACAGGCAGCACCCTCTGCATCTGACACTCTTTGGCCAAACGAGGCCTCGGCTCGGGGTAGGACGGCCTAGCCACTCACCTGACAACCCTCCCTACAGTAATGGCCATATTTAAAATTCAGATTCTGTTTTTAAAAAAAGTGCCGATTGCTGGACGGAGGGGCATCTTTCTGAAGAGGCTGGGAATCACCGCGTGATGTTCAGTGACATATAAGCAGCGTCGGTGCCGGAGCCGCGTTTGGGGGTTCCGGCCCCACCCCGCCCCCTCTCTCTTCCAGCTGTGCCCAAAGCGGGAACACTCGGAGGAACAGCCACCAGCGGAAGATGAACCAGCAGGAAGAGAGCTGTCAGAACCTGACGGACTTCACGCCCGCCCGGGTGCCCAGCAGCCTGGACATATTCACGGCCTATAACGAGACCCTGCAGTGCTCACACGAGTGTGTGCGGGCGTCGGTGCCCGTGTACACCGACGAGACGCTGCACTCGGCGGGGGAGTACAAGTCCACCTTCAACGGGAACCGGTAAGCTGAGCTGGGGCCGGGCCGCCCCGCAAGCCCCTGGTGGCGCAGCGTCGGGCGGGAGGGGCGCATCGTCCACGGGTGTCCGAGGGTCCACTCGGATGCAGTCGAGGGGCGGGGTGAACAGGCGTCTCGCCACCAAGAGAGGGGCCGCGGCAGCCGCCAGAGTCCCTTCTGGACCTGCCGTGGGGCGGTACACAGGGCGCCTTCCCACCCCGACGCCCCACAGTGCGGGCCGAGCTGGTGACCCGCCCGGAGTCCGAAGCCAGCTCTGCGGCCGCGGCCTCCTAACTCCATCAGCCGGTGTCCACCGGCCCTGCCCGGCCGCGCTCTCTGAATAAGATGTCGGCGGCGAGTCTGGCAAAAATAGCAAGTTCTGGCCGGACTCCCGGCCCGCAAATGCTGCTCTCTTATTACTCACGCGTCACCCTTTGAGGGAGACGTGGCCCTGAACCCGTGCCCGGGACGACTTCAGAATCCCCGAGTCGGCTGCTGAAGGTCTGTCCGGAATTGGATGGAAGCATCCACGAGCTATTTTTCTAAGTGAGCACGTACTCATGCATCACTTTATGAATTAAAAACATTTCTCCGACAAATTAATCTTGGGGGCAAATGAGTAGCACACCAGGCCAGCTTGACGGGGCCACTGTCGGTGGGACTGGCGTCTGGGGACACGGGGCTGAATGGGCGTCTTTCAGAAGTGAGCGGGAGACCCGGAGTGGGGGCGGGGCTTCCGGCTGCAGCGCCCGGAGCTCCCGCAGCCTCGTCCCGTCTGTGGGGACGGCGCGTCCTCCTCCTAACACTCCTTGCTGCCCACATCTTGTGTCCCCCCTCAGACCCCGCCCCGTGCTGTCCCAGGCGTCCCCATCCCGGAGGCAGAAAGTGGAGAAGGAGGGGCTGAGTTCGGGAGACGCGGCAGAGGAGTTTGCGGACCGTCGCGCTGCGTGCGTGTTGGTCTGGACAGGAGCCCTGGCCGCGGGGGGCGGGGAGCGGGCGGTCCCTCCGTCACCGTCGTTTCTCTTTGTCTGCTCTCTGCCCCCGTGTCGCATGCAGAGTGAGAGCGCTAATGGAGAAGCCTCGTGCCGTTTGGCCTCGGGTCCCTCTGCCGGCTCTCACTGGCCTTGGTAGCCTAGTCTCAAAGGTGACAAAACACGGGGAAGCGTGTCAGGAGTGTGGCCTGGCCCTGTCTCTGCGTGTGACACCGTAGGTTGAGTCTCTGCTCTCACGGGCAGAGACCCTGAGCTTTGTGCTTGTCCCACACTTGAAATATGAAAATCTGAAGGTGGCCGAGCTGTGCTGGGACACCAGGCGTCCGGCCTGCGCAGGGACCCCTCAGGCTCCGTGTCCTGCAAGGCTGGCCAGGGTGTGCCGGCATGGAGAGGGGGCGGGTCCCTTCCCCGCCGAAGGCCCGGGGGGTCCAGGCTGGACGTCACCATCGGGGGGGGGGGGCGGAGAAGGCGGCTTCCTGCCGCGGCACGTGCAGCCCGTTTTGTACCCCGCAGACCCTCGTCCTCCGATCGGCACCTCATTCCTGTGGCCTTCGTGTCTGAGAAGTGGTTTGAAATCTCCTGCTGACTGGCGAAGTCCTTTTCACCTCCCGGGGGCAGGGCAGACGCCATGTGTCTGTTTCACGGTATGTACCTCCCTCCCGTTCGGACGCGGACCCTTTTCTCCCTTTGCCTGGTGTCCCCTTCCCCCGTCCTCCCTCTGGGGGGACGGGGAGCCCTTCCCGCACGGTGACAAGGCGGTGGCATTGCAGTGGCGTTACCTTGCTGAGAAAACCAGAGGCCTGGGCGTGTGTTCTCTCTCTGCTGCCCTCGTTAGAAACGTCCCCACGTCCCAGCGCGGGGAGTAACAGACACCCTCGTACCCCGACTCAGTACTGTGGCTGTTTCTGTCCGTGCCGGTCAGTCGGTCCCCAGGGAAGACTGCCGCAGGCGTGGCCCGCGGGACGGGACGATCGGTCCTGGGGAGGAGCTACAATCGCAGGAAGCCATCGGGGCCTTGGCTGGGCGGACAAGCATCCCGCCTCGGTCCCCGGTCACTGCACGGGCCGAGGCTGGCGCACGGCGGAATTAAAATACGAATTAGAAATATAAAAATAGGAGAGAAGAAAGAAAATGATAAAGAAAGTGAAGAGCCGAGATGTCGGCTAATTGGAAGCCAGAAAGAGGCAGCAAAACAGGATGAATTTTCCTCGCTCCGCTGGCTGGGAACATTCGGCGGCTTTCAACGACATTAACTTTAATGCGGAGGCTGAATCGCTTTCTTGGGTGCCGAGGCCCTGGGCCTGGGGCTGCTGCGGGGAGGGCCGCACCCTGCCGGCCTGAGGGCGCACGCCCCGAGTTTGCTTCTTTTTCACTTTGTTTTTCTTTTGGAGGCCGCGTTTTTCTAAGGCTCCCCGTTGTCTCCCCCATCGAGGGCTTCTTGGCCCCCCAGATATTCCTCCTAAGCGTGACCTCGGACCCCTCCCCAGGGCGGGGCATCTAGGACGCCGATCGACATTCGGAAACACTTACTCTCACTCCATTCACCTTGGCGTCTGGGGACTGAACGGGCAACGCCATCGTCAGAGTGGGCTGAGGGGCCCGGGGCGGGAGGCGTTTTCTGGGGCGCAAGGGGCGGGAGGGGGGGCCTGCCGGTGACTCCGCTCGCGGCTTTCAGCTGGGGCCGGAGGAGCCGGCTGCTTCAAGAAGCAGAAGCAGGACCGGATCAGTCCGTTCCCAGCCCCAATCCTAGTGAACAGCGCGTCGCTCCACGGCAAACCTGCAACCTCGCGTCCTGTGGACAGAACGACCCGCCTAGCGTTATGTTCCAGGGTTGCCACCTGTCCGAGCACTCCTGAAGTCCTGGAGCTCGCTCGGTCCTCATGCAACCCCATCTACAGGCGGGGAAGGTGAGGCCCGGAGGGGCAAAGAGCCTCGCCCGAGGTCAGTCAGGGTGTCAGTGTGGGGGCAGGGCACCCCTGGGCCACCTGGCTCCAGGGTGGCACGGTGTCTGGACACTGCTGCTCCTTGGGGCCCCCCTGCATCCACAGGAGGGAGCGTGTCCGCAGAGCCAACCCTCTTGCCGTGGGTCCCGGGTGGGTGGCTTGCGCAGGGGACAGCAGCCCCGGCACTTGGTCTGAGCCCACTGTGCTCGGCCACCTCAACGGTGGACGCAAAGCCACAGCTCGCTCCTGCCACCTCCACGCCCCACAGACGGGCCCAGGCAGGCTACGCACCCGGCCTCATTCGTCCTTGATAAACACTGCAGATTCTGCTGCCGCCTGTCGGCCGGCCATTCATCACTCGCTGACAGCAAAACATTTGGGGCCTAGGTGTCCCCATTGTCGCAATTAATGCCTGGGCACGAGCCTGGCGGAGAGCCACCAGAAGGGTCGCGCGGATTTACCAAGGCTCTTCTTGCCCCTTAAATAAATAGCAATTAATACTAAAACATTTAATTAAGGTTTAAGAGCCAGTGGAGATATTTATCTCGGGCATGGCTGTTAAGCCTCTCCAAATGCATTTTTAATGGCGATGTAGGAGTTTGTCACCACACGCACATCTCGGACCCAGACGTGGCCAAGTTCGCTTCCCCTTAGGCAGGTCGTCGGTGACGCCCGCACTGGTGGACGCGGGCGCCACAGCCCAGGCAGACGGTCACTGTGTTTCCCCAGATCCAGCCTTGAAGAGACATTCCAGCACATTCTAGCCTCAGACCACCTCGGCGGCAAAACCCAATCAAATGAAACGGACAAGATAAAATAAAGCCAGCCTTTCCTGCTCCAAGCAAAGGGACCTCGGACACACAGCTGCCATAGGCTCTTGGGCTAATTTCCTGTCACTTTCCGTATACCAAGTAAACCTCAGAAAACCTCGGTCTCGCTCAGGTCCTAGTCTTTGCCGAGGCCACTTCTTCCTGATGGTGCCTGAAAAGTGACAAAGCCTCTTGTACCCGAAGCAAGTGAGAAATAAATCATGGGAGATTGTTATTCTCAGAAATACACCGAAGACACAACTAATAAAAAACAAGGAAAGCACCTGAGCCTTACCGCTTTGTTCTAAAAAACAAAACAAAACAAATATCATGAACAGAATACTCAGCTTTTGTCATTCATAGGAACACTTTTTTCAAAGCAGCATCCAGGCCCCTCTGTTCCCTGCATGCTGAGGAGAGCCAGCCAGCGCCAGGGGACCGCTGGGAAGCAGCCGTTGGTTATGTGAAAGAATTAACTCCCCAGCTATGCTGCGGGGTAAGAAGTGGGGGTAGAGTGGGGGAGGTGGGGAAGTGGGGGTGGGGGCGGGGGCAGGGGCTGTTCTCTTCCTTTGCAAAGGCAGAGGCCCTTTGTTCCTTAAGCCTCTGACCCTCTGTGTGTGGCCGGTGCCAGGGGCCAGGCCGGCGAGAATCGCCTTCCCCTTCAGGGCAGCAGAGGGCACTGGTTTCTCCCAAGTCACAACCCGTCCCAGAGCCCTTGTCTCAGATCCCTGGGTGACACAAAGCTTCCTCTTCTGTCCAAACCGTGCGTGGACGCCTCTCACGTGTCTTTCTGCAGCCAGGACGTTGCGGGCTCCCGCATCTGTCTTTCTGACCGGCCGGGCCGCGCATCCCTCTCTGGGCAGAGATGGACCTTCCTTGCCCCGCCCCCTCACCAGGGGCCTGTGGCAGGAACGTAGGGCAGGCCTGGAGGGTGGCCAGTGGAGCCTCGGACCTCTCCTCCTGGCCCAATGGGGCGATGCTTTCTTGCGGGAGCCCCTTGCAGGGCACACATCCAGCCGTGCAGGAAGCCGGCACCGCTCTTAAAATGGCAAGTCGAGGCTCAGGGCTGGAGCATGCGCTTGCTCTCCTGCCCTCCCTCCCTGCCTCCCTCCTCGCCTCCCTCCCCCTCTCCCTGAGATCCTGCATGGACCACCCCCTCCGGGCCAGGCCAACGAGGCGTGGGCCTGGCAGGCATCCCGTGATACCCGGGGGACGTGTGACACGTGCCCAGATAAAAGCCAGCACAGCTCGTCCTGTACCTGAGAAGCCGTAGAACCAGAGGCTCCAATGCACGGAGATGAAGCAGAGAACACGTTTAGGAAGGAGGGGGCTCCCACGACGGCCTCCCCGGGAGTGGCCGTCACAGACGCTTCCGAGTCTGCGGCCTGAGGCCTGGGTGCCGCCTGGCAGGTGGAGGGAGGGTGACGTCTGGAGGCGCTGACGGCTTTGGAGCAGGAGAGCGCACGGCTCCGTGGTGCGGAAACCCGGAGCGGCGGCCACCCAGGCGGCAGCCCTGGCGGCAGAGGACGGAGCAGAAGCACCGCCTCCCGCCTGACCCGTCCGGTTGGGGTCAGAACGAAGGACGGAAAGCAGCCTGGCCGATGGTTCCTGCAGGGAGCTGTCCTTCTCGGGGCGGGCGGCCGTCTGGCTCCTGGTCCTACTGGAACCGTCCGAGAGCAAGGAGGGGGCGCTGCTGGTCACCGCGGTGGGACGACGGGCGGCAGCTGAAACCAAAGACGGCCGCGGGCATCGAGCCCCGCGTTCAGTATCCCCGTGTTTTCAAACACGTTTATCGAAGGAATCGCGGTAACGTACACAGTCCACGAAACTGACCGTCTTAAGCATCTCTCAGCGTCCGGCTCAGCGGCGTTAGGGACGTTTCGAGGGACGTCTCGATCATGTCGTCTTGCCGTCACCGCCATCGTCCCCAGAACTTCACGCCTTCCCAAACGGGAGCTCTGTCCCCGTGAAACACTCACCCCACCCCTCCCCCAGCCCCTGGGGCCACCGTCCACTCCAGTCGCTACGGCTCTGCTAGCCGTGGGGACCCCATGGAAGTGGGACCTCGTGGTATTTGTCGCCACGTTTTTTAACTTTTGGAAAAAACTAGAGCGGATGGACAGTCAAGAGGGACGTTTCCCTTTGTTTTAATTACTTCACTTTTAAAACCACCCCTCCCTCCAAATCCTCGGAGTTAGAGGAGGTGGGTGGGGGTGGGGCACAGCTGGAGTCCAGGTGCCAAGGCGTCCAGCACCCACCTGACGGGATGTCCCCTTTCTTTACGCGCAGCAGTGGGCGACCCCGCAGGAGGGGAGTGCATGCTCCATTTGGGCCTCCTGGAGCCGCCCTAATAGGTGACGTTTGAAGCAGAGGGCCAGGCGGGGTGGTGCCCAGGGGCCCTGCCTCTGTCGTCCAGACCGGGAGGCGTCCTTGGAAGGGATCGAGCACGGTCCCCCCACAGCCCCGGGACAGACTTGGCGTCTGGAGGCTCTCGGTGAGGACACGGACTAGGGGCAGCGCGGAGCAGGCTGCCGCCCTGTGCCCGCAGACCTGTCCCCCTGCCTGGACGCCCTTCCGCCCTCGGTCCCGGCGAGGACCACACGGGAGGCTTACCTGACCCAGGAGGAAGGACCCCGCACCCTAGTCTGTTGAGACGAGCAGAGTAACGGCCCGAGCTTCCAGAAGCCACATCTGCGAATCCGGCCGGAGGCGCTGACTCTGGTTCTCAGAGGTGGGCTCAGGAATCCGTTTTCTGAGCTGCTCCAAAGCGACCAGGACAGAGCGGGCCTGGGCGCCGGGTCGGGGAACCCGCAGCTTCATCTGGAGTCGCTGCCCGCCCCCCGCCCCCCGCCCGCCACGTTCTAATTTGAGTCCCCTGCAAAGAGGAGGGTGCGATGGCGTTGCCCTGTGTCGGGTCTGCGGGTCCTGGTTTCCCGTGGTTGTGGGGGGTCTGAGCGACAGCAGAGAGAAACGACGCCCCGTCCTCACAAGGGAGCTGAGCTTTGAGCAGAGGCGCCTCCAGGCGGAGCGGGGACGCATCCAGCCACGCTCAGGACAGCTGTCACTCTCCAGCTGTCGGGGGGACACTGACCTCTGGGGTTTGTCCCCGAGGCAGGATGACTTGGGGGTTTCCGTTTTCCGAGGCACACCTCGGCTGGGTGAGAGCCACTGTCCGTTTGCAGCCCGCCGATCCGGGCCGCATGCGCGTGCGATGCACGTTCTGTCTCTGCAGCAAGGTCACCTCTGGGGGTGGGGGTGGGGCAGGAGGTGGTCCTGCTGATGCGATCCGTGAATCTCTCCCGAGTCCCGGCCTCAGCGAGCTTCCAGCTGAGCTGAGCTGAGACGGACTGCGTTGCTTGAATGGTCGAGGCCTGCAGCGGGCGGGAGCTGGGTGCCTTCAGCCTCCTGCAGGCTTGGGGCGCGACGCCCCCTCTTAGGAGGCTCAGGCTCACTCCTGCTGCAGGAGTGGAAGTCACTCCCCCATCGGTTACCGTAATTCCCCGCAAGGGCCCCGCCCTGCAGTTCCTGGCGCCCCGCTCCTGGTGGCCACGGGTGCTGAAACGCCGTGATAACCTTCCTGTTCCGAGGACACTTTGGTGGCTGTTGACCAGGAAGCAGAGCGACCGGGGCTCGGAGGGGCGGCGTGGACACCTCGCCTTCGGCCGCTGCCACTTAATCTCTCCTTGTTTTCTCTCCACACAGGATTCTGTTGGTGAACCTGTAAAAAAAATTAAATTAAATTAAAAAACCCCACAAAACCTAAAACTAAACTATCCAAGGGGGAGGGTCCCCCACCTACCACTTCCGTCTGCCGGCAGGGAGCTCAGAGCAGGACGCTATAGGCCAAATATATTTTTATAAAAATGCTCACGCCTATGGGGAACTGCTTCCTCCCAGTTTTCTCTGGAGGATGGAAAGAAGACGAGCAGGCGAGGAACTGGACGCAGAGGGGACAGGGGACCAAGCGAAAAGGGCAGGAAGCACCTGAAGCCTGGGATTTGTACCACGATTCTGAGCCTGTGCATATAATACCATTACGTGCCACGGACGACCCGAAAGACTACGACGAAGCCAAAGCGAGCGAGCCACGCGCGGAAGTCTCACGGAAAGCGTGGGTGGGGGTCTCCTCCGACAGAGCCGCTATTTCCGGTGAACATACTATAAATATATAAATATATAAATACACACAGACACACACACACTTTTTTGTACCGTAGCAATTTTTGAAGCTCTTCGATGTTCCTTTTTAAAAAAAAAAAAAAAGTGTTATCCGTTACAAAACCTGATCTATTCAACATGCTTAGTACGAACAGAATACACCGGTGTTTTCTACTTTGCAGACTCACACGCACACCGCGCACACGCCCACGCGCACGCGCACGCGTGCACACGCACACATACAGTCAAAACACAGTTCCACGAGTGAGCGTATTCTTCTCGGTGACCCGGCATCCCATCGCCATCCACCCCAGGGGACAGCCTCGGCCCCCACAGAAGGACCCTCAAATGACGCCTCCTGCGTTTGCTAGACATTTGGTGAGTGGCACCATGCGCGTGATTTATTACCTTGGGCCGTAATAAAGAATGCCATGGTTTTGTACACTCCGTATATAGAGATATGCACACACATAAATGCTATCGTTTTTATCAGATCGTTTGGCGATGCTTCTGCAGAGCCGCCCGCACGTTTCTGGAGCCCGCTGCTCACAGACAGGCCTGAGCATCAGACTGAGTGGGCGGCGGACTCCCGTGTTACACAAGCGTAGACCGAATTAAAGAAATTTTCCAGTTCCAAAAATTAAAGGAATATATCCTTATCGTGTGTGCGTGTGTCAGAGCAGAAAATTGACGAGGGCCCGTCTGCTTGAAAATGAGAACCCCCCGCTGTGCGAGGGCCCCCCGCTGCCCCCCCGTGAGCCATGCCCTCGCGTGCTGCGTTCCCTCCCCACGCTCTGATGGACAGAGGCGGCCTGCTCTTTCTAGAGCCCAAGGATGACCTTGAACCTTGCAGGAGACAGCAGCAAAGAGCTGTCTCTTGTGGGCCCTGCTGGCCAACACGTGTGTCTTGCCATCCACAGCCCTGCTATGGAGCTTCTCGTGGGGGACAGGACCCCACGCTGGAGCCTGGCCACGCCCACTTCATTAAGAGCAGCAGAGCGTTCCAGGCGGGGCTGCTCCCCCGTGACCCCGCCTTACAAAGGTGTCCTGGTGCCCATCGCGCTGCCAGCAGGGGGAGCTATAGGAGGTGGGAGGAGTCACCTGAGGGTCTCACTGTCCCCTATTAGACAGAGAACATGCCAGCCTTATGGGGACCCCAGATCAGGCGCAGTGGCTCGTCTCCCGTCGATGGCCCACGTGCAGCGTGCGTTTCACCAGTAGGGCACTGGAACCAGCGGGGTGAAATGCCCAGAAACCGGGTTAGAAGGTTAAAGGTCAGAGAGCAGCTAACCTCACGCCCAGTTACTGGCTGGGCCGGTCACCTCCTTATGCTTCCGCCGGGCTCTCCCTTCCTCCGAAACAACCGTAAGTGTGCCCAAAAAGTTTGCCCTTGCACTTCTTAAAATTTGGGGGCGTACAGCAGTGCCCGTGGAGGGGGAAGCTGTTTTCGTAACACCACGGCGTCACGCTCTGCGTCGGTGGCATTGCTCCCGGGGCTGGACAGTCGTTTGTTTGGTTTTGGTTCTGGTTTTGTCATTTTCCCCTGAAGCGTCCACACGTATCGAGTCAACGCCAACATCTGCCACCGTCACGCGATCATCTCCAGGTTCCTGGGACCCACTCGCATGGCGCTCGGTCACGTGCCTCCCTTTGTCTGTCACCCAGCTCATCACCTCATTACCATTCTCCCGCTGGAGGCCGCCCTGGGGCTCCCGACTCAGGTGAGTCCCCCGCGGCGTGAGCACGAGAGTGAGGACTGTCCGCGGGCCACGGCGGCAGAAGCTGCTGTGCTGCTCTTTGACACTGAGCCCAACCCAGGAAGAGGTGGTGGCAGGGGGCCCGTTTGTGCCCTGGCAGCGGGAACCCAGGATTCCTGGTGGAGCCACCATGTCACCTCCGACTGCAGCTCAGCCTCGTCCCCAGAGCACGGGCTGCTGCCTGAATGCCCGAACGCTTTCTGGAGCACTGTGGGGCACCGGGCCTTCGAAGAAAGCTTCCGATGACACCCCCGCCCCCCGCCACAGCCCCTCCACCTCATGCTCCAGGCCGGGCTGGGACACGTGACTCCCGCAACCACCGGACCAGCAAACGCCGGCACAGTCCCCACCTGGAAGTCTAGTTCCGTCCTCACGTCCCCACCTGTCAAAACGCATCCACTCAGGGAAGGTACCGTTTCGCGGTGATTGAGGGATGGTGTGTTAAGATGTTTGATCTTATTTTTTTAAATGGTACCTGGGGAAATCTGGAAACATCATCTCTATGCAAGGAGAAAATAAACGAAAGTGAGCAGGTGTACAAAATGTGGCCGCCCCGACAGCGACGTCTGCCAATCGATAGCCCAGGACGTTTCTGCATCAGCCCTACGTGCATGGGCCCGAACGCGCTGTCCACGCCGATGGGTTCGGCCCCGGCGCCTTCCCTGGCTTCGGGGCGGTGATCTGGGCCGGCCAGAGTCTTGGCCTCTTGACTTTGTGAATGTGCGAGTCCATTAGCAGCCCTGCTGTGTTCCCACGACATGTCTCAGCGCCCTGGGCCCAGTTCTTACATCCGCTTTAGCCTTTTCTCCCCCGTAGAAAGGTTCTCCGAGGAAGGACGGTATGGTTTGGTAAAGTCCCCGAACGTTTTGCCCAGCTCCAGCCCATCCCTCAGTGGCTCTCTGAAATCCCGCAGCCACCGGCCCGGGGCAGCGCACTGACCTCTGTCATCATCCTCCACGGCAGGCTCCCGAAGCTTTCGGAACAACTGGGCCTGGCTTTTGGGGACTCTCTGCTGGATGGCCAAGCCTGATTTACAGGCTTCACCATTTCTCACCTTCATGCACACGGTGTCATTTATCTGGTTGCGACGATGGGTGTAATTACTTCTGTTTACAAATTCTGAGTGCTCAGGGGCAGGTGCGTCAGGCGTGGCCGGGGAAGCTCTGGATCAACTCCCACGGTGTCCGAGACGACGCCAGGCCATGTGCCCACTGCGTCGCCCTCCGGCTCCAGCCTGCTCACGCACGTGTGCGAGTGTCAGGAGCCGACACTTTACCGTTTAGAATCGGCGTCCTTGCACGGAAGGGGGAGGCCACCGAGGAAGCTGTTTCCTCCCAGCGTCCCTGGTTCTGCCCAGTCCCGAGTTCGGGTGGACCTCTCCGGCTGCGTTCGACGCCCGGATGTCATCTCACCCTTCATGAAGCTTTTTAAACTTGGAAAGCCGGACCCAGCAGCAGATGCCACCAACTCTCCGCATCGGACCACCGGGAATTCGGGAATCACGGTGAGCGGGCAGTCTTCGGCCACTGTTTCTTCGCCCAAGCGTATCGCCCCTTCTCAGCCACATTTCGCCACCGGCGAAACCTTCCTTTCATGCGTTTGTCTTCAGAACTCTCGCGTGCGAACATCCACTCCCATCCGGGCGGATTATGAGCACATCAGAGGATCCAACTTTTCGCCTTGTCAGGGTCTCTGTTTGCCTCGGCTGCCCAAGGGCGGGCCTGCGACTCGCTCCGGCTTCGCCCCTGCGGTCCAGCGGTCCAGCGTCATCTCTAACTCAAGAGGCTTATCTTGGAAGATAAGGGACAGGGGCCAAGCTAGGTTCACGGTTGGGACCTGCGTGTCTGTCATGGCGAGGCTGGATCTTCCGACGGCTTTCATCCCGAAACGGCATCCGGACCTGCCTCTTCTTTGTCCTTATTGTGACACCGTCACCCCTTTCATCCGGGAGAGCTCGGCGTACGTGGATCTCGACACTCCACCGGGCCGTCTGCACCCCTCTCTTCCACAGTCCTCCCACAAGATGCCGACCCCCCGAGTTCTGTTTCTGAGGCCGTTCCTGTGTCCCCATGTGAGTTCTTTCAGAAGACACTACTCATGCGCAACAGCTGGCCATTCCCCCACTCGCTTCTTGATGGGCGACTTGAACCTCTCCGTGTCGGTGGCTCAGTGGGGGCGAGGCACAGGCCTGCCCGCCTGGGTTTCTCTTCCTACCCTGGGAGGAGGCAGATAATTAAGGCGGAAGCAAACGAAACAATTTCCAGAGGGAGGAGTAAGTGACGGGAAGACGGCGGAGTGGGTGACGAAGGCGCGAGAGAAGCCGAGTGGTCCGTGTCTACGTGTGGCCATCGCCCCCCTGGCTCCCCGCGGGTCGGTCTGGGCTTGAAGGGAGCAAGGAAGCCGAAGATCAGATGTCCCGGCCATCACAGACTGTGCCACCCGGGTTTCCACCGAGACGCGCCCATCCTTCCAGCAAGGAGGGCTGCTGCTGGGGGCACAAAGGGGCGGGGCCAAGACGAGGGCTGGAGCCGAATGATGACCCGGCCCCTCCTCTGAGCGCGGTCTCTCCACCTGGGTCCCTCCCCACGCACACGCCTATGTTGTCCAGCCGCCGTTAGGTCAGCCAGGTCTCAAGGTGGACGATGGAATATTCCAGGACAGAGGTGCGGCCCACAGGGCACTGGGCCCCCGGGCAGAACCCCTCCGTTTCGCTGGCAAGTTATCCGCAATGCCGGTCACGCTTGGCACATATTCTCCAACAGCATCTGCCTTTAAGTAAGCAGTGTCTCCCAAACACGCTGTGATTCATGTAATTTTGGGGCGGCGACTTCGGTGCAGTTTGTCAATTTGCTGTGCCATATTGTTTTTTGGATCGTTTGTTTGTTTTCCAATGCAAATAGCACGGCCTACGCAAATGAGCCAAACTCATCATCTGAGAATCTTCGATCATTCTTCCCGACTTAGTCTCCATTGATGTGCTTCCCGCTATGAAGACAAGCTTGTTTTTCTTCTGTCACTCGGAGCCAAGACGTGCGTGTTAGTGACACGCGGCATTATCTGTGGGGTTTCCAGCAAGGTCTTAGTTGATCGGCACTGTGAAATACCAGCCCTTCCTCCCAAACAGCGTGGAGGGTGGGTGTGCATCATTTTGCATTTCTGGGTTTGGAGTTTGCATTTGAATGTAAGGATTGGGTAAATAGAGGTGTAGTCAGAGAATCATCATATATTTCAACCATCAAACAGAAAGATTGAGCTTTCTTTGACCTCAAGTGATTCTAGAAAGATCTCAACCAGCTAGCAGACCCTAGCCAGTCTCCGGAGTTCAAATCAGTCACCACGTGAGCAGACAATCCCCAGGTGGGGACTTAGCTCCCTGTACAGCCTCCCTTTATGCCGGAGAGTCTAGCTCAGTAGTCTTCGTGCTTTGTCAGAGGAGCAGCCCCACCAGAATGGGGATAATCAGCCCTGAGTCGCTCTCGCCCGCCCCCTCATTCCATTTCACTTCGATTTGCGGGGAGGGTGGGGGCGTTGAACACACAGGCTGCGGCCGAAGAGAGCACTGTGCACACGATGGCACCGAGAATTTAGAAAGACACGGGAGCAGGCGGGAGGTGCTTGTCGTGGGCCCTTTAAGCCAGTAGTGCATGGACAGCCGCGGGTGAGGGCGAGGGGCTTCTCTCCATGGATCCCCAGACGTCGTCCACAGGTCCACACTTCGCGCTGGTAAACGCACCGTCCCAGCCCAGCTGTAAAAGCGAGTGAGAAGATGGGTTATGACACGTGTCTGAGTTGGAGCTGAAACACTGACGTGCTCCCTTCCAGCAGGTCCACTGCGTCCCCCACCTGGTGGGCTCCCTGCTAAGCGATCCAAGGGTGACTGTGCGTAAAAACCGAGAGGGTAGCTTTGAGTGAATCCAGAAACCCAAGTCGCACGCGGGCCGGCCTCGGCTTAGCGGGCGTGGTACACACTGGGCCAGACTTGCCCTTCTGGGGCTCAAGTTCATGAGCACTTAAGGGTCGGGGTAGTTTAAATAGGTAGTCAGCAGCGGGGCAGGGCCAGCGAATGCATAAATGGCCCTGTTATCTCTTCCGTGAGGGTTGGAGTCGACACAGAGGTATCGTGGTTGCTATGAATTAAACGCGTTAATATAACAAGCCAAGAGAATTGCTAACGCATCCTTTGGGGCTGACTTAACTCTTGCCAATACCTTGAGTGTGCTGAGTCATGCGTTGGCACGGATGGATGCAGAGAGGGTTGAATCGCAGGAAACTCCTTTTTGAAAGTTAATCGGCCTCCTCCCAGGCACTCTCCCCCTCCAAAGAGAATCCTCTCGAGACCTGGATTTCCAGGCGTAAATCCACACACCCCAATATCCGCAATACCCAAAACTCTCTAGAAGCTTCATTCTTCTGTGGACATGAACTCAGCTGGCCACACGGGTTAGCTTTTGTCAGATTTCTGAAATTCTGAGAGAGAATTCTTTCGTGTGGATGTGTCGAGCTTTTGGTTTGGTGAACTGGCACTTAATGCTGGCCTTATCCAATTTGGCAAGTCATTGCTTCCAGTGACTCGGGGAGAAGCAAGAATGCTATGCAGCCCTAAGTTCTACTTTTTGGCACCTTCGTGTACCATTAAGACTTGTAGCCACTAAAAGTCTAGGATGGGGGACCCTCTCAGGCCCCCCAGTATAATCGTTTCAAGTCATTATGCAGAAAATGGAACGGGTAAACACCACTGTCCCCACCCCCCGGGCTACTGTTCCATTTCCCCAAAGAACCATCCCCTCCTGTCCACTCTTCGATCATGCCAAGCCAAGAGGGACAATTTCAAAGCCATACTGACACCCCAAAACCAATCTCCAGCCTTCAGGGCGCTGATTTGGAAGGAGAGAGTAGTTTTGCTGAAGTCTCGGACAGCTGACATCCACGTGGGGGTGGCAGCTTGTCGATAGCATTGTCCTTGACACGGTCTGATGTAACTGTCTCTGCCACCAGAAGGAGCCCCGTCCCTCTGTCCTTTGGGCTGGAAACACCACTCTGTTATCTCTCTGCTATGCGCATGGGTTTCTAATATCGAGTCATGTGACAGCCTACAACGAGATCAGCCAAGCACAGGAGGGGTTTCTCTTGAGTTTACAAGTAAACGTGAACTCACATGAAAGCCCTGGAGCGGGTCCCCGAGGCTGTGCCTCCGCCACATAGAAGCACAGCTGTCCTCCCGCTTAAGGGCCTTACAGACAGGGATGGGCGGCTGGGGTGGGGGGCTGGTTTTGAACCGTCAGCAGGTGTCACAGATCCCACGTTTGCACGTTCCTTAAAATGAACTGCCATGACCTACGGGCAAATGTTTTGGTTTTGGTTTATTTCACTTGCATTTGGGTGGCTTCCTCTGAAGCCAGAGGGTGAAAAGACCTTAGCGAAATTGGGTTTTGGTGAACGGACCATATACATTTCATGCTTAGAGATGAATTCCCAGCCCATGACGACACGGAGCGCCTCGAGGTTCAGCCCGCGTTCGGAGACCTTCGCGCGTCGTGCAGCCCGCATTCTCTGGACCTCGAAATGTTCACCAGTCGCAGTGAGAGGGAGACGTGGGGGACCTGTGACGTTCTGGAATGAGACATTGAGATTTGGGGGGAACACGTGACCAGTTCGGGGCTCCAGATAGTCGGGGCTCGAGGTAGAGAGTTTCCTGCCGCTGTTCCCTCCTCTTCGGCCAGCTGTGGCTGGGTCATTTCTCCCTCTTACCTTCCTTGGAGAAACGGGGTAGCGGCCACGAGAGCACGGCCCCCCTTCACTGAAAATCATTGAAGCGAAAAGCAGAATGACAACAGCAAAGCCTGACGTGAACTTTAGTGACCTCGCCGATGCGGTTTGCTCCACTTTCGACTGACGCGCGGGCGGACGAGAGGCGCTCGGGACCGGAAACCAGTTGGGTCCCTCCGCACGCGCTGTTGAGCAGGCATCTCCTTGAACTTGAGTTAGACCTAGAAGACGTTACATTGGACGTTGGAGGAAGCGTGAGGCCATGCGTCGGTTCTATTTTTAAAAATCTACGTGTTTTTTTTTTCTCCCAAATGAGTAAATGTTTACTGTAAAACATTTAGAACGTACCAACAACCAAACAGAAGGGAAACGTCTGAACCCCTTGGATGAGCGTGGGATTCCATGGAACCCGTTCGCGAAATGCTGACCTGGTGACATCGGCCACGGTGAGCACGGCTGGCGAATCCGGCTCCAGTGTGTGTTCGCAGACAGGAGGTCCAATGAGCTTCCGAATGCATCTTTGCCAGTGTCCCTCGCCATCAACCGAACTCCTCGTCCATCATGAGAGTGTCTCTTTGGTTAAGCGGAAAAGGCAGTCAAGCGTTTGGATGTTCTGCTTTCCCGTCATCAAGTGTGGGCCACCGGGCGTGTCTGGGCACCGGGGCGGCATAGCCAGGATACCCAGAGAAGCATCCAAATGCCTGGCTGGGTTTTCCGCATGGCGCATCATTCCGAGAGTCACAGATCCCAGGAACAGAAGGACGTGTCCCCACCTCCACACTCCCAGTCTATTGGAATCATCATACTCAATGCACCGGGTCTCATTACACGAATTTAAGGGTAGAGTCCATTTCTCCCTCCTCCTCCCCAGCTCACTCGTGGAACTGAAAACTCACAAACCATGAACTTGAACCACAGGACAAAGACATCAAACGGCGAGGGCCACAAGTGGCCTATTTTCATAGGTTTTAAGTTGAATGTTTTTGAACTTTATTTTTTCTCCCTTACTCATGTATAGTCAGACTGGGCTTATTTTGATTTTCCTAAATTATTTTCTGATACAATAAACTGTTAACTGTTTATTTATACTTTTACATGAAGCACTTGTTATTTTTCAATAGAAAAATGGAAGCTTCTCTGTCTCCGCGTGATACATAGATCTATACCACAGCTGTCCTTATAGACATATTTATAGATCATCTTCTCGAAAGAGTTGAACTCTTGTAGTTTATTGTTGCGTTTTCTTTAAATGCATATCATACTCATGTTAATAAAGAGAAATGACACAGTATATTTGGGTGGGGGTGGGGGACTGGGTGTGGTTTCCATACAGGTGAACTTTTATTCCGGATTTTTTTAAGTTGTTTCTGTATTTCAAAGCTATGTATTTGGAAAACATTGTAAACTCGACACCTATATCAACTTTCCTGTGTATATTTAGTACTCTGATGTTGCTATTAAAAAAAGAAAAACATAATATGGAAAAAAAAAAAAGAGAAAAGAACCACCGTGAGTTCAGGCCATGACCTCGAAAGGACGTCTTTTTACCGTTCTCCGTTGACGTGTTTTTTAGACAATGGTATCCGAGACCAGCCGGGCGACTGTGGCTGTTCATATGTCTCTGTCACGACTCACGGAGTCGGCCACGTCCTCCCTGGCTCTTTGTCCACATCCGAGGGGACATTCCCAGGTCTCCATGTGAGGGTCCCGGGGTTGGCTGTCACCTGGCTGGAGAGACGTCCCACGCGGTGGGGCTTGAGACCGCGAGCGCCCACAGCAGCTGGCCTGGGGACCCCCCGTGCGCTTCTGCGGACGGCCCGGTCCAACCCCGGGCTGCGGAGGACACCGCCCGGGGAGAAGAGGCGCCCAAACCTTATCGTCATGCGCCCTGCTCGGGGGAGGGTCCACAGGGCCCCCATGCTGGAGCCAGGGGATGGGAGGCCACACACGTACAGAGGGCGGAGACAGGCTCGGGCTGGGCCGCTGTGAGCAAGGCCCCCCCGCCCCCCGCCAGCCCAGCCGTCCACCAGGGAGGTTCTGCCTCGTGGGGAGCATCTGGCCGGCCCCGGTGTCAGTCGGGCCCAGGGTGAGAGATTACTAGGCCAGCCCGGCTGTCAGCAGGCCTGCAGGCTGAAGTCTGCTTCCGATGGGAGGCAGGGCCTTGCTCACACCGATGCAGGTTTAAAGGTGACACCTGGCCTCGGCTGCTCAGGGTTCCCTGCCAGAGTGGCAAGCTCCGGGGCTCCGGCTGAGAAGGCAGGACGGGAGACAGCCTCCCTGCTCAGTAAAGCCACTCCACTCAGGCCCTTCACATGCTTGGAGTTGCTTGAACATGCCACCAAAGTCGTGGGTGTCACCCGGTGTCCCACTTAAGAGATGAGACACCACGGGGGCTCATGGCTTGTGACGGGCGCCTAGCCCGGGACGAGTGGAGCTGAGCGGGACCCAGCCCCGCACCCGCCCAGCCATGCAGGCGCAGCCTCCCCGGGCTCCGTGAACTCCTCCGCAGCGTGATCAGCTTGTTTCCCGGCGTTGCTGAGGCCCAGGGCCGGGGCCACCCTCCTGGGGACCAGTCAGCCCCAGAGAGCCGGCCTGCCCGTCCAGACCCGCCGAAGGTCTGCGGCCCTCAGAGTTGGAGGTGTGAGGCTCGGTCATCTTCGCTGAGGAGGAAAGCATGCCGAGACTCGGGTGCAGCGGGGGGAGCGTCCCTTACGAACCTCCACGAGCATTATTTTCCCCTCATTAGCTCGGGAGGGTAGGTGGCTTTCTGCCCTGCCCCCATGCCCCACCCCAGAAAGGACAGACAGCTTTCGTCACCTCCCCCGGCATGCAGGACCTGCGGTGACGCGCAAGCCTCTGTCCGTCTCAGCCCAAAGGTGTGTCTTTGCCTCTGCGTCTCGTGCACCCAGGAGCCTCCATTTGCTTCTGAGGCTGGGAGCTGGCAGATGGCTGAGGTGACCACAGGCTCCCCAGGGACCACCTCAGTGAGGGGCTTAACGCCCTGAGACACAGTGATGAGTGGGACACAGCACGACCTTCAACAAGCAGAGAAAACAGGCTACTTCGGGCATTTAACTAATTTAAACAAATCAACAGCCTGCAGCCCGTTAGAACAAGCTCCATTTGCTCACCAGCCAGAGGGGGACGTTGGGGTTCGATGGCCATTTGCCAGCGCTTTGCGTCCTTGCCTTTGAACCGAAGCCAAGAAAATAAACCTGGGGTCCCACGCAGCTGGTCGAGTCTTGCCGAGTGGACGGTGACAGGTTCTCAAATGCACCAGCACGGCAGAAATGTCCAGATGCCGGACGCCGGCCCGGGATCCTCCCTCCAGGGGCGCGGAAGGGGGATAGGGTGTCCGGGGCATGAGGCGTGTCACACAGAGACCCCTGGGGAAGCGTCCCACCAACTGCACGGAGGGCGGAGAAGGCGGGGAGGTGTTTTCGGGCAGCTGGGGGGCCCACATCAGTGTCCGGGAGAGGAAGGCANAGAGATTACTAGGCCAGCCCGGCTGTCAGCAGGCCTGCAGGCTGAAGTCTGCTTCCGATGGCAGGCAGGGCCTTGCTCACACCGATGCAGGTTTAAAGGTGACACCTGGCCTCGGCTGCTCAGGGTTCCCTGCCAGAGTGGCAAGCTCCGGGGCTCCGGCTGAGAAGGCAGGACGGGAGACAGCCTCCCTGCTCAGTAAAGCCACTCCACTCAGGCCCTTCACATGCTTGGAGTTGCTTGAACATGCCACCAAAGTCATGGGTGTCACCCGGTGTCCCACTTAAGAGATGAGACACCACGGGGGCTCATGGCTTCTGACAGGCGCCTAGCCTAGGACGAGTGGAGCTGAGCGGGACCCAGCCCCGCACCAGCCCAGCCACGCAGGCGCAGCCTCCCCGGGCTCCGTGAACTCCTCCGCAGCGTGATCAGCTTGTTTCCCGGCGTTGCTGAGGCCCAGGGCCGGGGCCACCCTCCCGGTGACCAGTCAGCCCCAGAGAGCCGGCCTGCCTGTCCAGACCCGCCGAAGGTCTGCGGCCCTCAGAGTTGGAGGCGTGAGGCTCGGTCATCTTCGCTGAGGAGGAAAACATGCCGAGACTCGGGTGCAGCGGGGGGAGCGTCCCTTACGAACCTCCACGAGCATTATTTTCCTCTCGGGAGGGTAGGTGGCTTTCTGCCCCGCCCCCATGCCCCACCCCAGAAAGGACAGACAGCTTTCGTCACCTCCCCTGGCACGCAGGACCTGCGGTGACGCGCAAGCCTCTGT
>NW_024350927.1:9524452-9557074 GCF_902729225.1 Pteropus medius | reverse complement strand
GGCAGGGGCGCACGCCAATCCTCAACCAAACCGCCTGGAGACCCCGCGCAGGTGGGAGGAGCGGGCTCCTGGCTGCCGTGGGCCCCGGTGCCTCCACGCTGCCCTTCCAGGAGCTGCGTGACGTGGGGTCTGAGGAAGTGTGATCGCTCCCCTCAGGGCAGGGTCCTCACTGGGGGCCCTTCCTACCCACCCCCACAACGCTGAGGAAACAGTTAGCCCCGTCTGGGGACAGCTGGGGTCGTCGCAGCTGGGGCGGGGAGTGCTGTGGCATCCGGGGTGTAGGGGCCAGGGGTGCCGCGACACCTCCCGCACGCACAGGGCGCCCCGCTCAGCGGAGGGGGACGTCCCCAGCGCCGACACGGAGGAGCGTTGCTGTGGGGGAACCTGGTGTGTGCTCAGTCTGCCAGGGGACATCCAGTCACCCCCGGCTGGCTCCCGGGACTGACCACGGCCTCACCCAGGTCAGCGGCTCTGTAAGGAGATGGTGGCAGGTCCAGGAAACGGACGGTGGGCTCCCTTGCCCCCCTGTTTTATGGGGGGGAAAAGGTTGCTTTTTAACCTGGGTTATGGGTTCGCAGTGTCTGCTGGGACAAAGCACCGCACACTGAGGGACCCAGGAGAACAGAAATTCCGAGTCTCGCCTCCCAGAGGCCGGAGCCCCAACCCCGGGTGTCAGCAGGGCGGGACCCTCAGAGGCTCTGGGGCGGGAGTCTCCGGGTCTCGCCAGCTTCCGGTGGCTCCTTGGCTGGTGCCGGCTCCACTCCCATGATCACAGGTCCCTCTCCCTGTGCGCATCTGCGTCCAGAGTCGCCCTTTCCGTAAAGACGCCGGTCGGGATCCACGCGGCCCCCCGGTGGCCTCGTCTTAACTTATTCTAGCTGCAGGGACCCTATTCCAGGGAAGGCCTCGCTGTGCACCCCGGGGGCTAGGGCTTCGACATGGGGAATCGGGGGGCCCACGCAGCCTGGAGCACGGGGGATCAGAGACGCCGTCACTGTATAGGGACCTGCCTCTCTTTTTCTCGTTCTGTACGTACCCTAAGAAAGTGGGGGCTAGGCGCAGGGATGAGCCCAGAAAGGGGGTTCAAGCTCCTTCTCCTCCGAGCCCTGGGGCTGGAACAGTGGTGGCTCCGCCTTTTAGTCCCGAGGCAGCTGGGTTTCTTGTCGGAGGCCCAGCCGGCGTTGAAAGGGGGGCAGCTCCCTCCTGAAGGGACGCCCCCACGTAGTGTTTATGGTTTGGTTTCAAGTCTCCAGGTGAAGGTGAAGCAGCTGCCGGTTGCACGCTGCAGGACAGCTCAGGGGACAGGGGGCCCTTACCGGGTGACACGCTGCACGGAGAACAGCCGTGGACTCAGACTCACCCCGTTCGCCTTTCTCGCGTCTGTGATGCCTTCTCTGTGCCTCGCTCCTCCCCGAAGCTCAGAGCTTCCATCCCGCTCTGGGACTCCTTCCTGCCGCACCGTCGGGTCCCCGTTAGGATCGGCCGCATCCACAGAGGGAAGGGACGGCCACCACTGCTGGGCCAGATGCTTCGGGCGCAGGTTTTTGCCTTCTGACCCGGTGGCCTCTTCCCAGCGACCCCCACCCCACCCCCAGGGCGTCTGGACCGGGAAGGCCCCGCCCCGCCCAGCCCGAGTGCTGCATGTTCCCGCGTCTCCGCCGAGCTCTCTGCTCTCCTTACCCGTCAGCGGCGAACTTGGCAGGAACGATGCTGAACGACCTCCGGCCTCTGAGGCCGGGGCTCCCCAGGCTGGCCGAGGCTCTGGGGGGGACGGGAGGAAGGGACAGGAGGAAGGTGCAGACGCAGGAGGCGGGGGTGGGAGGGGGCAGGGAACCAAGACCGCACAGCCATGGGACCGAGTCGCCACTGTCCTGCCCCAGGGTCTCAGCTCTGCTCGAAGACGGTCCCAGAGGGCTCCTCGGCGCTGGACACGCCGGGGTCGGTCCACCTGCTCCCTCCGACTCAGTGACACGTCCTGAGAAGAATCGGCGTCTAGACGTCCCGCTGGTAGTTTTAGACGTGATCACCCAGCACGGTGTCTGAGGACACAGCTGCACAGGCAGAAGCTTCTGGAAGACTACGAGGTCATGGGTTTTGGGTAACGACACTGCGTGAGCTGTGGGCTCAGGCTGGACCTTCTAAGCACCACAGGCCACCACTGCTGGTCTCATGAAGGCCAGCAGGCCTGGCGGGGCTGTCATCGCCAAGGCAGTGGAGTTAGGAGGCCACCCAAGGGTGCTGAGAACGCGTCCCCATTGTTCTGTTACAGTCCTGTGTCCAGGGGGTTCAGCCTGTGACTGAGGTCCTCTCGTATATCCTCCAGGTCCACAAGGGACCTCATGTCACATGGTCAAGGGACCGTGACCCAGCTGCTTTGGGTCATGGAGTGGGGGTAGAATAGGAATGAAGCTTAACGCGGGCATCTGGCTGAGCCTCGCTCTGCTCGTGAGAAAAGCGACCACACCACAGCTGGTCCCCGGGCGGGGCGGACGCCTGGTTCCCAGCCCAGGCCCCGTGGGTGAGTGACGGCTGGGGAGCCAGCGCCCCCCAGCCCAGGCTCTTAGGAGTGGTAACGTCGTGCAGGAAAGATGACGTTATACCGTGGAAAGATGCTGCTCACTCGGAGACTGAATTGCCGCTTAAATCAAACCAGCAGTGGGCAGGGGCTGGTGGCATGAAATTAGGGACGAGCTGTATTTCAATTAGGAAGCCTGGGGCTTTCCGGGGGAGAGGCCCCTCTAAATGAAATACTGCCCTGGGCCCCCATTCCAGCCTCTGTGATTTATCTGAGCTAAGAGGCTCGTTCAAATGGCTCTGAATGTTATTTTTGAAGAGCAAATGAACATCTCATCCTGGAATCAAGGATACAGGAAATGTCTCTGGGAGGATGGGGTGCTGGGGGGGTGCCCCATGTTTGAACCCCAGCTCGGGGCCGGCTGATGGGCACGTAGAGGGTGAGGCCTGGGTGGGGTGGGAAGCGGACACTGGGGCCTGGGCCCCGGACGCCCACAGGCATTGGGCTCGTCTCCTGCCGTCAGTGTGCGTGCTGCGGACGCATACGGCCTGAGCTGGGGGACGAAGGTGACCCAACCAGGAGAACAGCGGGGGGACCAGCCCCGCTCAGAGCCCAGGCTTGGGGGGCGGGTCCCGTTGGCCCCAGACCGACCCTCTCAGTGACAAACTCGGCCGCCCTCCTCGCCCTGCCTGTGCAACCCCCGGTGGCTGACACTTCTCTTACGAATCAGAGCCTCCCACTCATTCTCCCAAAAGGTGGTCAGAAACTGTGCTGTGTCGGCCCCGTGTCGGGGGCTCCTGCCGGCCCCCCGCGCGGGGAAGGGGGAGGCGGGCCTCGTGAGGGGCTGGCGTCCATCTGTGAAGCACGTGGTCTCGGGGACACTCGCCCCCTGGGGCCCACCCAGGCTCACCGGCCTTGCCGGTCCCTCCCCGTGTCCTGGGGGCTTCAGCACGGGACTCTGGCCAGGCGGTCAGAGAGGTCCCCTCCAACCCTGTTCCCAGGATCGTGGTTAACTTTCTCGGCCGTAAACACTGGTTAGCGGGGTGACTGCGTGGGGCGGAGGTTCCCGTACGGCTCCTTTCTACAGAGGTGGCGGGTGGGGGCGGGGGTGGGCGCAGCTGTGGCTCGTCCAGCCTGCTCCTCCTCTCGCTCGCCACCCACTGGGGCTCCCCTCTCGACCCAGAGGGAGGGTGGCCAGAGAGGGGGAAGGGGCACAGCCGATGAACGAAGAGGGGCTCGTGCGTGGGGTGGGGGTGCCAGGGCAGAGCGCGGGGGCTTCCCAGGGCTGAGGAAGGCAAGGGGGCCACATGGGAATCAGGACCCCATCATGGGGTGGCCAGTTCCCCCCATGGGTCACGTGCCCTCCCCTCCCTCCTTCGCTTGTGCGTGGCTTCATCGAGCCCTGCGCCCTTCGGCGGGTCCGCTGGCCCCCCTGTCTCCGGGGTCTGCCCGCTCACCCCCTCTCGCGCCCGTCACAGAGACGGCCTGAAATGTTTTCTGCACAGAGACCTCCAAGGCCCCAGATGCCTTCGCGCCCGCTCGTGGTCTGCCTGTGACGGGCCTGGGCAGGGCTTCATCCCCCCGCCCAGGGAGGGGACACACTTGAGCTCACTTTTTGCCTGGACAAGGTCAGCCCTTCTGGAAAGGCTCGTGTGTTCAGTACAGGACAAATCCTGATTCTCCCGGGGGAGTCTTCCTCCTACTGTCTGTGACGGCGGAGTCCCTCCTCTCAGACGCGTCCAGATTTTCCGGGGTGACCTGACTTAAGGTCAGACCAGTGGTTTGCTCCCCAAGCTATACTCTGGGTGTCATCCGTCATCTGCGCCCAGTTTGAGAGGTGACCGCAGTGAAACCCACCCCTGAAAGATTCCTTCCTTCCTCCTACATTCAAGTGGGGGCTCTGGCTGGCGACGGGTGTAAGAACATCAAAGGTCCCAGAAAGCACATAAACCAAACCTCCGAGGCAGCGGGGGGTGGAGGGTGCTGCTCTGCCCTCCCCTCCCCGTCGCTGTTCCAGAAGCACAGGCAGCCGGCCGGGGGTGCTGGGCCAAACCCGGGGGGCAGGGGCCGGAAGGAGCATCTGCCCCAGCAGGACCTGACCGTGTCGGCTTCTGGAAGCCGCAGCCCCGCTGTCAGCATCGCACGGATGCCCCGTCCTCCCTCCAGACGTGGCGGTCAGGCCGTCCCTCTCTCTCCGACACGCAGGGAAGATAATCCACACTCCGCGGCGGGAGGGGTGGAAGGAGCCAGCTCGGGGGGCCTCCTCCCCCTCCTCAGCCCTTCCGGGCCCCTCCCCGGTGTGGCCGGTTCTCCGGGGTCCCTGCCTCAGCTAGCGGCTCAGCTTAAATCGTCCTCCTCCTGGGACGAGTGTCTCGGGCTCTCTGAGGCACAACTCGCCCTCGCGTCCCCGCCTCGTGAACTCTCTTGTCTCAGTTTCTCGGCGCCGACACCCGCCTGCCCTGCCCCCCCGGGCTCGTCCCCCCACGCCTGATGCACCCACAGCGTCGGGTCACGTCTGCCCTGTGCTGCCACCGCCGTAACCGCAGCTCTGGACATGGCGGCAGCGGCAGCAGGTGGCATCTGGCGAGCATCGACCTTGTCCACGCCACACCGCGGTCGTCCCCGATTCTGGCCTGAATGGCCAGGGCAAGATGAGGACATACCTGTTTTTTCCCCCTTAGATTTATGGAGATATGAGATAAACCTTAGCTCTCAGTATTAGGGCACCGATAGCTAGATTTCCACGTGCAAGGAGTTTGGAGCACAACACACCACTCCACACAGCCGAGGACTTCCCTTCAGAGGGACGACAGGCAGCGAGTCGCAACAGACAGATTGTCTCTTGCTACGTGACAAGCCACCCAAAACTTAGGTTAAAACGAACACGATCCTTTTCCGTTTTTTATCCCTAACTCTTTTGGGAGTTGACCGGGCTTAGCTGGGACGTTCTCCCTCAGGGTCACTCGCCTGGCTGCAGGCAGACGGTGGCTGGAGCTGGCATCCTCTGACGGCTCCTCACTCGTGTGCCCAGAGTCTGTCTGTCCGTCTGTCTGTGTGTCTCTCTCTCCCATCAGATTCAGTTTCCTCTTTCAGAACGATACCGATAAGGTACACGAGCTCGTGAAATTGTCAGATTCAAATGAGAAGGCAAACACTTGAGAAACAGCCACTGGCGAGGTGACGATCGATATCATCATGGACAAGGCTGGAGGGCTGCGAGAGGTCTCCAGATCCTTCACAGCTAGCACTGGAATATAAGGCAACACTTGTCTGCACCGCTTCAGAGGCGAAGCTGAGGCTGGTGGATGGAAATTACCTGGAAGAAGGTTCTGGTGCGATTTCAGGAACGGACAGGCTGCTCTGATAAGGAGTAAGTTCCACATCATTGGGTGCGTCCGGCACAGCCTCGCTGACCATTGATTAGGGGGAGCGCCTGCACCGAAGGGAAGATTATAATCAGTTACCCCTGGGGCTTCTCTAACTCTGACTTCTTATTTCTTTTCGATTCTGTTTTATTTCCATCAATGGGACCCAGAACATATCATATAAACATCACCCTTCTTTATTCATCCAGGCTTTTATTTATTCAACAAATAGTTATTGAGCATCCGCAGGTGGCAGGTCCTGCACCAGACACTGAGGAGAGAGTAACCGTAGCAACGCCGTCACCACATGGTGTGCGTGATCCTCATCCCAGAATCCAGCGGAGGCACATACAGTGCCAAAACCGCGCCACAGGAGACATGCCCTCCTGGGAAAGAAACCCAGGGAGAGGCCACTGGACCTCGTCTGTGGGAGAGAAAGGATGGAAAGCTTTTCTGAAGGACTGTTTAATGTGGGAACTGAAGGGTGACAACGTGTGTTTAGGGGGGAGGCATGGGAAAGAGGGGATAGCATGCGGGAAGATGCAGGGGTGAGAGAAAGCATGGGGTGCATGGCGGAGGGGATCAGAGTAGCTCTTCGGTGCCCAGGGCACAGGGCACGGAGTAGACCTGACACGTCTGAAAAACTAACATCTGTGATGCTAAAGACCACATAGAGTTTAGCCTATGTGGATCCTTGAGAGGTATTCTTGTGCCTCTGGCATATAAGTTATCACCAGCTTCCTCCTACCGTCTCATTTAGAAAGACAGTATTGAGTTGTTGAAGGCCTGTCCCAGGAGAATGCTGTAGAAACAGACAGAAGGGGGTAAATTTAAAAGACCTTTGAAGAATAATTGGCAAGCCTTGAAACTGGACTTGATTTCGAGAAGGAGATGGGTGAGTAAGTTAATGTTCAGAGATGACCAAGATTTCGAGCTTGGCAGACACAGGAGACGTGGAAGGACGGGCTGATGGGAAGGGGAAGATAAGGGATTCGCTTTGGAACAGGATGTCTCAGAGATGAAAGCAGGGCAGGGAATGTCCTCTAGGTAATTCGAGCTGAAAGGCCAGAGAGAGTCAAGGGCCGGGCTGTGTTTACTGACTCAAAAGTCAGCGGCAAGATAAATACCTGCCTCCATCCATCCAAAGTAGATAGTACGGACCTGTACTTCCTTCATAAACAAGTAGAACACCGGGTAAAACACATGAAACTTGGGAGAAATAGCAGCGTAGTGCTGTGGCCCGTGAGAGAAGGAACAAGAACAAATGAGGTGATCGCTTTCTCCCTGGAGGCACTTTCCGTGCTGCGGTCTGAGGAGGGAGACCCCAAGCGGGCAACAGCCGTCTCACTGAGGTGGGACAAAGACTGGAGTTTGGGAACCCTGAGCGTGCGACTGGTAAGGGTCCAGTGTTGGAAAGGAGACAGTCGCGCCAGAAATCCGCACAGGGATTCTCAGGAGTCTGTGGCTAAATGCTAAGCCGCATCAGGTAGAACTCCATCAGGCTTGGAAAAGAACTAGCAGAGAGCTGTAAGGTAAACACGTCCTGAAATCCACACAGGGTTCCTGGAATTCTGAGTTCTGATCAGCCAGAGTGGAGAGACTTTGCTAACATCTGTGACGCTAAAGACCACATAGAGTTTAGCCTTATGAATAGGGCCAAGCCGCCATAGATTAAAGGCTACTCTACACTTGTACTATAAGAAATTAAAAGCAAGTCGTGAAAAGATTAAACTGATCCACAAGTAACTTAACTGCAGCTGGAACAAAATTCAATGCATTGTAACAAAAAGCAGATACTCAATAGTATCTGTAACATCCAAAATGTCTAGCATTCCATAAAAAATTACTAGACATGTGGAGAGCAGGAGAACGTGACCAATTCCAAGGAGAGAACTTATCTGATAGAAACAGACCCAGAAATCACACAGACGATGGCATTAACAGCCAAGATTTTTAAAACAATAATTATAAATATGGTCAAGGGTATGGAAGGGAAATGTGGAAAAAATGAGAAAAATAAAATATATAAAAATACCGAATGGAATTCCTAAAAAATGAAAAATAAAATGTCTGAATTAAAAAAAAAAAAAATCCCCAGATCAGCTTGACATTCGATGTAAGGCTGAAGACTAAAGAACACATGAACTTGAAGATGCAGATGTAGAAATTGTTCAATCGAAACTTAAAAGAGAAAAAATCGATGATCAAAAAATAAACAAATCAACCAGAGTAGCATATCTACAGTTGGAGTCCCAGAAGAAGATGACAAGGGGAGCAGGGTCAGAAAATTTTTTGAAGGGATAATGACTGAAATTTCTGCAATTTGATAAACCTGTAACCCACAGATCCAATACGCCTAATAGACTCGAACAAGATAAACAAAGAAAACCGCACAAAGCCACATAGTCAACCATTCCTGAAAACCAGCGATAGAGAACATCTTTAAAATATTAATGGTAGCAAAAGACACCTCGCTACAGGGGAACAAAGCTAAGACTTATCATAGATGTTTTCTGAAAAACAATGCAAGACAGAAGAAAATAAAATGGCATCTTTAAAGGAAGAAGTAAAATCTTATAAGACAACAAAAGCTAAGAGAATTTGTGGCGAGCACACTTGTACTTAGAAATGGTTAAGATTTTCAGGCTTAAAGAAAAGAACAAACGTAATTCAGATCCGCACGAAGCCAAAAAGCGCACCAGAAATGGCAGATTTGTAGGTGAATTTGTCAGTTAATTTAAAATAAGCTCTTTTTAGCTTGACTTTTAAAGAGATAATTTATTGTTTAAAGCAAAAAACAATTATAGTGTTCCATGGAGTTTAAACAAATATAAAAGTTTGACGTGTCAAAATATATGACAATATTAACAAAGAATGAGGAGAAATGAATGTTTATTATTGTAAATTTGCTACATTTTACATGAAATGGCATAGTATTAGGTTCAGTTAGATTGTGATTAGTTTAAATGCCTATAATAAGCCCTATATGAATCACTAAAAAATTAAAGCAAAACAGGTATAGCCAGAGAGGGAGATAAAATTAAAGACTAAAAATAACAGATCCAAAGTTAGACAAGAGAAAAGGAGAAAGAAAAGCGAAAAAGAACATGACACAAACAGAAAGATGTCGGACCTGGACCCGATCACACTGAGTACGTTAAGTGTAAATAGTCCAAACAATCTAATTAAAGCAGATGTCATCAGACTGTAAAAAACAAAACAAAACAAAACCAGTAGGGTGCTGGTAAATGTTTAATAACCAGACCCCCGGAGGAATAAAAGCCCTAATTTGTATCAAATGCAAATATTTAATTTGCCGATTTATATGTTATAAATACTCTCCCTATGGCCAACTTCAAGCTACAATGTGACATCCACCGGCTTGCAAAATTTCTGAAAAGTTAAGAGTTAACTTTTATGAGCCGGTAAGTTAGGTTAAAAATTAAATAAAAAAGAAAAGAAAAGACAGCTATTAAAATGCTGAGTGGCTACGTTAATTTCTGACATGGTAGATTTTAGAACAAGAAAAATTACCAGGGACAACAAAGAGAGAATATTTTATAATAATAAAGGTGGCTATTCATCCAGAAGACATAACCGTTCTACATACGTATGCAACTAATAACAGAGCCTTAAAACACTCCAAGCAAAAACAGTCAGAACAAAAAAAGGGACAGGGACAGCCACAATCACAGTGTCGATCGCCCTCTCTTAGTATTGATGGGACATTTAAGTGAAAATCAGGATGGTATCGGAGACTTGAATAGCACCGTCAATCCTTCTGACCACTTAACATTTATAGAAAATTATCCCAAACAACAGAAGACTACATTTTCTTTTCAAATGCCTGTGTACCAGTCACCAATTTAATCTACGCTGGGTCATATACCAAGTTTCAATAAATTCAAAATATTGAAACCGTAGACAGTATGGGATCTGATAACAATAAAATTTTATTTAAAATAATAGACAAAAATCTGAATTACATCCAAATCTTTAGAAATTAAATAACACTCTTCTTTTAAAAAAGAACTTTAAAGAGACATTAGAAAACATTTTAAGCCGAATACAATGAAAACACGAAGAAGAGATCACAAAGGAAATTGGAACATATTTGGAACGAAACACTAATGAAAATACAGCATATGAGAGTTTGTACGATTCAGCTAAAACAGTGAGCAGAGGGAAATTTATAACTTTGAATGTTAATATGGGAAAAAAATCAGGTTGTAAGACCAGTGATCAAATTTTCCCACTTTAATGATGTAGAAATAAGAGCAAATTAAATCAAAAATAAGTAAAAGTAAGGAAATAAAATAAGAGGAAGTCAATGAGATAAAATAGTAACAAACACTAGAAAAAATCAACTTGTTTTCTGAAAACAACCATGAAAATTATAAACTCCACCTAAACTAATGAACACATGTAAGCCGCTACGTGAGAATGAGGTGGGACATAGATCCTTCAGATTAAAAAAAAAAAAGCCATAAAGGGATTTATATGAATAAGTTCAACACTTCGGATGCAATGAAAAAATCCCTTGAAAGATACAAATTACTAAACTTCTACAAGAAGAAAAAAAATTTTTTGGATAGCTCTATACCTATGAAAGCAATTGAATTCGCAACTCAAAACATTCCGCAGTGGAAACTTCGAATCCAGATGGCTTCGTGCTGGAGACTAACACCGCCAGGCCTACACAGTCGCTTTCACGAAACGGAAGACGAATGCTTCCCAGCTCATCTGCGAGTCGACAGCCAAACGAAGACATCAGAACAATGGCAGAAGACACCACAGACCAGCATCCTTTATCACGTAGATGAAAAACTCCTCAGTACGATTTTGCCAAATCACATTCGGGTATTTATAAAAAAGGGTAATGCCGACCGACGATTATCTCAGGAATGTAAAGTAGTTTACTATTCAAAGTCTCAGTGATATTAACAAGGACAAGGGGACAATATGTTCACTTCAACAGATGAAGAGAAAGCGCCCGACAAAATTCCACGCTTATAATGTTAAACGAAAAACTCTTAGCAAAGGAAAAGCAGAAGCAAACACCCTCCTTGATAAAGAGCATCCAGAAAAACAAAACCCCACAAAGCCAAAACCAAAACAAAGTTCGTCGCCGGAATGACACTGAATGGTGACAGCCTACACACTGCCGGGGACAGGGCGAGGAAGTCCATCCCTGCCATTTCTGTTCACAGTTTCACTGGAGATCTCAGCCAGTGCAAAGACACGAGGAAACGAAATAAATAACAGACGAATTGGACAGGAAGCATTGACTCCGTCTTATTATTCACAGATGACATGATTCCATTTGTAGAAAATCCTAAAGAATTTCCGAAAGCATCACTGGAACAAACAACTAAATTTAGCAAGTTGTGTGAAGAGAAAGTCAATATGTAAAAATCAATTTTATCTCTGTATTATAGCAACGCATGGAAAATTAAATTTTAAAAATAGCATCTCTCACAATAGCATCAAAAAAGTGAAGTATTTAAGGATACGCGTTGATTCAGTATAGTTGTATATACTTAATTTTATATGTACCATCTAAAAATATGTGACTATTTGGGGATATTTGTATATATGTATATACGTACAAGAACTGTACATTGAAAATCTCCCGAAAATTGCTGAAATTAAAAACTTACATAAGTAGAGAGAAATATCTTGTTACAAGACCGAAATTCTCGGTATTAAAAAATGTTAATTCTCCTCAAATTGATCTATAGATCCAATGTAATCCCAACCAAAATCCAAGCAGACTTTTTTTTGGGGGGAGCGGGGGCGGGGAATTGACAACTACTTCTAAACTTCACCTGGAAATGCAAATAGAACCAAACAAAACGAACAAATCTAAAAAAGAAAAAAACGGTTTTGAAGAAAAATAGTGTCTTAGTCTGTTTCAAAATATCCTGAACTGGGCCGCTTCAACGACAGAAATTTATTTGTTGCAGTTTTAGGGGTGGGAACGTCAAGCTCACTTGGTGGCTGGGCAGTGGGGGTGGGGTAGGGGGAGAGAGAGACAGAGGGGGTATGAAAGGCACTAACCCTATGTCTTCCGGGGTCCCCACCCTCGTGACCTCATTGAACCCTAATTATCTGCCAAAGGCCACACCCCAAATACTGTCACTACGTTGGGGGTAGGGTCCCAACATATGAATTGGGGGGTATATAAAAGGGCACCTACGACAAACAGCAAGGTGGAAGGCATACACTCCCGATTTCAGTACTTACTACAAACCCACCGTGATGGAGACGGCGTGGGACAGACCCAGGACAGACCCAACGGAGGCTCAAGAAATAGATCCGCACTCACATGGTCAATCGACTTTCGATAAAGAGGACGAGGTGATTTTAATGGGGAGATGGTAGTCGTTCCATGATCGATGCGGGCACCACTCCACTGAGCACCCCTGTGCAAAGCAATAGCTCTGATCCCTACCACCCTCCACACTAAAAAACTTCCTTGAAAAGGACCCCAGACTTAAATGTAAGCGCTAAAAGTATGAATTTTTGGAATAAAATATAGCGGAAATCTTCATGATCTTGAGGAAAAGAAAGATTTCATAGGACACGGGACGAAGCAGAAAAATTGTAAATTGGAATTCTTTCAAAATGAGAAACTTCTACTCTTCATTTTATAAAAAACTATTTTTTTTAAATAAAAGAGAATCTACTCTTAGCCACGCTTGTCCACACATCTGTCCTGGCCTCACTCACCCCTTCTGCTCACCCCTCATTATTAGGAAAATAAAGTTAAGCCACAGACTGGGATAATGTATATTAAATATTCCTGACAAAGCACTTACTTCCAGAATATGTAAGGAAGCCAATAAAAAACACAAACAAGTTGATTTTTAAAATGGGCAAAATACTCAAAAGGACACCTCACCCAAAAAAGATAGAGTAGGGCCAAAATTCACATGAACAAGCACTCGGCATCCTCGGTCGTGACAAAACACAAGTTAAGATTTGTAAGAGGAGGTACGACTTTATACCCCTGGGACGGCTAACATCATCCTGAGCGTCCTGAGCACGTGGAGCAACCGGAAGGCCACACGTGGCCCTTAAAACCGAGCACCTAGGTAAACAGTCTGGCAGTTCACTACGAAGGTGAACGTACATTTCCCACAAACCCCAGCAATCCACTCCGACACATTTACCCCAGAGAAATGAAAACACACCTGTGTACGGCCTTATTCACAGACGTTTGCATGGGCGAAGACCCAGCTGTCCGTCAACAGGTGACCGGGTGACGAAATCGTGGCATTGCCACCCAAAGGACTACTCATCAGGTCTACGAAGGATCCGAGTACTGACATGCTAAAGGGCTTCAGGCATCCCCAAAATGCGTCACTTGGGCCTGAGGATTGTTTTGAGCCGAAGGCAATCCGGACCGTATGGGCCGATGAGAAACTTCTCCCTCTCCCTCAGAGAATTTAAACCGGGGTCCTGCCCATAGCAAGTGCTGTCACCAGAACTAACTTTATACGGCCTGTGTGTAGGGCAAGGCAAATGTCTAATCACTGGACACCTGCTCTCCTTCCTTCCCTCTGACACCCCAGGGTGCCCCGCCTCGTCCTTAGCTTGGGATGATGTAAGTAACTCATGCTATTTTTCTGTCTCTGAACCTCCCATCTATGTGGGGGGCTCTGACTCATGCATGTAGGGTTGCCGTATATGCGTCTGTAATGAAACGTGGTTATTTTTCTCTTGTTAATCTGTCTCACGTCGATTTAATTATTAGACCAGCTGGAGGAACCTAGAAGGAGAGAGGAAAATTTCTTCCTCCCCTACAACACAAACATTGTGGCTTAGCAACATAAGGCAAACGAGACAGAAAGCACATACCGCACCATCCCATGCGTATGAAATTCTAAAACAGGCACCAAGCAGATCGGAGTTTATCTGAGTTAAGCTGGGCTGGGACTTCACCGCAAAGTGCCACAGAATACGGAAATACGCTGTGTGTGGTCGTTGTGGTTACACATGTCTACGCATTTGTCCAAACTCATCCAAATCCGCCCTTAAAATGGGCGCTTTTCGTTGTTTGGAAATCACACCTCCGTGAAGTTGATTTTCCAAAGTGTTAAGGACGGTCCAGGGACAAGAAGCTGGGCATCGAAGACTCGTGAGCTGTGAACCTGCGGCGAGCTCCGCAGACACGGATTGGGATGCAGGAAGAGACACCGCGGAGCCGCGGGAGGGGCGGGCGAGGCGGACAGGTGCGTGGCCGAGCGTGGCCGAGCGTGGCCGAGCGTGGCCGAGCGTGGCCGAGCGTGGCCGAGCGTGGTCGAGCGTGGCCGAGCGTGGTTTACCGTGGCTACGCTTCTGCGGTTTGATAATAATAACGCCAAGCAGCAGCCCGCGTTTCCCGAGCGCTCCCCGTGGGCCGGGCGCTGTTCTAAGCACTCAAATTGGCCGCTGGACCCCAGAGCGGAGACTATGGCATGAGATGGCAGCGAGTCCTCGGGTCAGGGAGGGGCCTCAGTCATAACGGTGCTCGTCCCCGTCGGGCAGAGGCCACCGGGTTTATTGTAAAAGCTGAGCAAAAACCAAAAACCCTCAAACAACCAAATCCACCCACCGCTAGCCAACGCCCGAGCCTAAGGATTGGAATCGAGGCAGAAAGCAATGTCTGGAATATCTTAAGCAGCAGCCGACGTATCATTCTGAAAACTGGAGGGCGGGATTCTGAAGCTGCAGGTGGCGGCCCAGCGAGGCGGAGCGACGCCTCATGAGCAGCCTCGTGCCCCCTGCTGCTCAGCCCTGCTGCTGTTTTATTTAGGCCCAACTGCAAGTCCTTCCCGCGCGGCAAGCACAGGGCAGACCGGGGTGCCGTGCCAAGGGTCCCGCAGGACGGGCCAGAAGGACAGGGCCTCAGCCCCACTTGCAGGCTGGCCGCCGCCTTGAGCTGAGCCCTGGCCAGTCTGCATGCTCTCACACGATTGTACACTCACCCTACCTTACACACATGGACACACTCGGCAGGGTCTGTGCAAACTCATGGGGACACCTCATTTGTCACACGCATGGTACACAAAGAGTCCCCTTAAAGGTGGCTAAACGCACCTGACTCCATGGGCTCCGGGCCCCGGAATCTGCCTGTGGGTGTCTCACTGGGTCATTCACGAGTCCAGAGGAGCTGGCACCACAGGCTTCGCCCCGGCACGCGCATACCGTGGAGCCGCGCGCCCGAGCCTCTGCCTTCCCTTCTGATTCACACCCGCCATCACCGAGGACTCGGGGGAGGGGCTGCTGCCTGTCTGACACCTACTGGGCACACACGTCCATGCAGCCACCGCCGATGGGCACATGGCTTCCGGTTCCTTCCTGATGCCTGGTACCTGAGGACCGAGGCGAAGGGGGTTGGCACAGGTGTGTGCCCTGTGAGGCCCGGAGGGTGTGCAGTGTGGAGCAGGGTGTGAGGTGCGTGCACGCACAGGCAGGGACGTGGGCGTGTGCGCCGAGCTCCTGCGTGACCCGCTCAGGGGAGGCTCCCTGCTAGGGCCCACCTGCCAAGTGGGCGGAGCACAGGGAACCCCGAGACCCTGGTGGCTTGAGGAAGTCAATTGTTCTGAACCACAAACAAGGAGACGTAAGCGTTTCGCTGTGGCCTTTCGCGAGAGTCCCATTAATCCTTCCTCGCGAGAGAGCGGAGCCCGGCCGGCTGGCAATGGGCACAACTAGTCACCCTTTCCGGGGATCTCAAGGAAGCCATCGTTCAGGAGAAGGGAATGGGGACGAGCCCCGCACAGGGGCCTGTAAGTGAAGCGGTCGCTGGCGTCGGGGGTGGCTTCCCTGTGACTGCTCGGCCCGGAGCAGACGGGACGCCACGAGGACCGCACTTGTCAAATACAGCCACACGGCCTTCGGCCGCACATGCTCTGAGCGTGTGAACCTAAAAGGAAGCCCCGCCCTCCAAGCCTTCGTCCTGGAAGAGGCCATGACCTCATGCGTCCCCCAAGTGCCCCGGAGGAGCCCGAGGTGACAGCGGGGCGGCGGACAGGGACGATGAGGACAGGGAGCCCGAGGTGACAGCGGGGTGGTGGACAAGGACAATGAGGTTCCCAGGGAGCGAGTGACGGTCGTCGTCCCCGGGGGGCCGGGCCCCACAGAGCCCTCCCCCAGCAGAGGCTCCTCCACTGTGTGGGGCGGGCAACTCACACCACTTGGGGGGCTCTGGCATTTACAATGCAAGTATGTCTACAAACTGAGATTCTGGAGTGAATATTTATTTAAAATGAGACAAAATCATGTGCATTCGAAATCTTGACAGGCTGTCGGGTACGTTTCTTCTGGTTTACGCTTTTGGCTTCCACGAGGACCCTGCGTGCCCTCACATTTGAATTTCGGGCGTGATCCATAATCCTGAAAGCCTTTAAAAAATGCCTCGGAAGTCGATGCATTTTACGGCCGCCGCCGTGTGGTACGAGCCACATCGCTCCATCAAATCATCCCACGCGGTGTGGATTGACGCACTGATGACTTCGTGGAGTCTTGTCTTTGAAATCTTCACTGCTTCGGCCGTTTCCCCTGGCTTGACGGCATCGCCGGTTGCTTCAGCCCAGAATTCTAGACTCAGTGAGGACAAGCGACCGCGGGTGGACGGAGACGTGCTCCAACGCCGGCACGCGTGAAACCAGACGTGTCCCCCACAGGTACTGCTGATGGCTTCCCTGCTAGTTCATCTCGCAGTTTCCACTGTAAAAGCTACACTGTGTGCGGTGACTGTGTGCGTGGCGGCACTGAGCGTGTCTCAGAGCTCCCACCCCCACGTCCCCACGGGGCGAGCCGACCTGACCCTCCCCTGCTGTCTTCACGCCGTGGTGGGACGCGTTCAGCTCACACCGGCTTTGGCTCTGTGTGTGCCAAATCGCCGTCTCTCCCGGACGATCACGTAGTCCAGCGCGGACAGGAAAAGACATTGTCCCGTCAAGACCCAGCCCCTGCTCCTGCATCTTCCGGTCAGCTCTGGGTGAGTGAGCATGCCGGGCGGCAGGAGAATTTCTAGAAGCTACTCCTGCACCGGACTGCTAGCAAAGCCCAGCGTGGAAAGAAACCGTGGCTCAGGGACTGTAGTTACAGTGTCTTCTGTGACTCCGCAAAAACACGCCAAGTCCAACCCGCATGAAACCCATGAATTACGTAAGTCAGAGAAATTAGGAGAGTTAAAAGAATTTGGAAGAACAGCCGGGCTGGTTTGGGGCCTGAGCTCCCGCTGAGCTCGCAGAGCGGGGGTGGGAGGTGGAAAGACAGGGTGACTGTCCATCTGGAGAGGCTCTGACTTCCCCTGAGACCTGGGAGAGTCGCCTCTCTCTCTCCTGGTCTTTGTTTTCCGGTGAGTAAAACAAGGCAGTGAGACTGTCAGCTCCAAGTGCCTCTTTGGTTGTCATGGTGAGGACCAGGCTACTGAGCCTACAAGAAGCCAGCGAACCGTGCAGGTTGTCGGGGGCCGAGTCATTATCGGTGCTGGCATGTGTCAGGGAAAGGCCTCCAGGGAGCCCGTCATGACAGGTCATCCAGCAGGACGACCTCGAAACCAAGAGGCCACTTCTGTGGCGATTCCCAGTGCAAAATCCTTCTTCATTTCTTCATCGTTCCCTGATGAACCTGCTCCGTGCCGGATGCCGCTGTCGCGGAGGGGAAGGGGCTGGTGTGACGTCTCTACTCTCATGGCGCTTGTCTTTCAGCCACGGAAGTGAACCTGGAGGTGGATGAGACCAGATCGGACCAGCCCTTCCTCACCGTTGGGCAGTCATGGCGGGGGCCATTCTGCCAGGGTCCAGATTCAAAGACAGAACAAACCACAGCGGCTGCTGTGCCGCACACGTCCGTCCTGATTTTCCAGCCAGGCTTCCCGTTGTGGTGGCGGTGGTGACTGCGGTTGTCACAACTGTGGTTGTGGCTGGTAACAGTGTTACAGTTTCGGTGGCGGTTGCCATTGTGAATGGCGTCTTTGTTGCCATGGCGATGGCGGTGGTCATGGGTGTGCTTGTTTCGGCGGTTGCGGTTGGTATCGATGTTACCGTTCCTGGGGTGGAGGTGACCTTGTGGGCGTAGTAGTGGCAGTTGCTGGCGTTGTGGTTGTTCTGATGGTGGCGATTATCACTGATGGTGTCGTGTTGGTGCTGACGATGGTGCAGTGTTGGTGCTGGTAGTTGAAGCTGCGGTGCTGTGATGGTGGCGGTGGTGACAGACAGTGGTGGCTGTGTCGGCAGCTCACCCCGTTGGTCTTTCAGCGATGGCGGTGTTGGAGGTTGAGGGCACTGTTGCTGGGTGGTGCTGGTCCAGCGGGTGCTGGTGTCGTCATGTCACAGTGGTGGTGGTTGTTCCTATGTCACAGACACCGTTACTTATTTTAATTATTGAGGGAGAAGTTAATTAAGACATGGACTTCTGCCAGCCCCAAGCACTAGTCTCCAAACGCGCGCCCCTTGCCATTTATTATGACCCTCTACGCACAGGCGGTGATTCAGCCTTTAATCTTTGTGACAATATTCCAGTCCCAACCAATTTAAATAATTCTGCCAGTAATAATTCCACAAGATGCCATCGAACATTTTATGAGTCTTTGAAATCCTATTGGGAGAAAACAATCAATAAAGAATGTCTGACATGATTTGTTCTTGTGAGTCCCTCTTATTATTGTTCAGGATTCTGGAATGTTCCATTTCTTCTTCTAATTTTTGCATTATTTTTCCCATTATTTTGTTTACTTGAAAATATTCTAAGTGACGTCTGAGAACAATTTTGTTCAACACCATGTGAACAAGGGTCTCCTCTACCCAAAGCTTTATTTACGAGCTAGCTACGGTGTGGGGACAATCGGCATCTTGGTCTTGAGCACACAGAAGGGACACCGCAGCCTAGAGCACCATGCTCCTGTCCAGCTGCCAGCTGCTTGACCTTGGTCTGGGGGTTAAGTGCTGAGTCTCAGCGTCATCTAGAGCTTAGGGATCAGAATGACACTCTGCAGGGCTGTCTGGAGGCTGACACGTGACCAGGACGTCAGGAACTAAAGCTCAGCCCTATACGTACGAGCCCCGATGAAGCCTGCTCCCCTGGGGCTCCATGTCTCTGGAGAACCCCGACTAACACAGCCCCCCTTTCATTGTTGAGTTCCCTAGGACACGAGGGGTGTCTGCTGTGTTCACTGCTACATCCCCAGCCCTAGAAAATGCCTGGTCAGCACCCCATAAATACTTATGGTATGAGTGAGTGACGAGCTGACAGAGACAGGTTACTCCTCTTAGTGGCTGGAGTGGCCGAGGCGCTCGTCAGCCATCCAGCCGACCCTGCTCTGCGTCCCAGCCTGAGGACCCCTCCCCTGGGGACTGAGCCTTTTGTCCACACTTGTACATATGTCCTGAAGGCACCCCCCCCCAGATGCTACATGCCATGTGGGTATGTTTCTTCCCAGGAATCTTAAAGAGCGAGGGACGATTCAGTGACATGTCCCTTGTCTCTGTGCTGCAAAGGCCAGGCTCTGCTCCGCACTTGCCTATGACAAGCAATATCTCGGACCCAGAGATGCACGCTTAGCACCGAATCTGTTATCCACCCCTGTGGGTCCCAGATCCAAGTTCGGGATTAGGTCACAGGTGACGATTCGGTTATGTTCTCAGCATCTGTCACTATATTTGAGTGCTTCCTTAGACACAGTTCTGTGGGGACAGAGGTGACAGTATCTTTTTACCACTCTGGTCTGAAGATCTGGAGAGATATTGCTCAGGGGACAGCTCACACTGACTGAAGGTCTACGGAGCTGGGAGGTGTGTTGGGGTGAACCGAGTCTCCCCAAAATATGGAAGTCCCAACCCCCAGTCCCTGTAAACATGACTCTGTGTGGAAATAGGGTCTTTGCAGATGATCGAGTGAGAAAGGTACTGTGGGGGAGCCGTGATCCAATGCGAAGGGTCCCCTTATAGAAGGGGACACGTGGACACAGACACGCACGCAGGGAAGAGGCACGCGACGACGAGGCAGAGATGGGGGTGACGGGCCCTGGTCTCGGGCTCCCGGCCCCCGGAACCGCGAGCCCATCAGCGTCCGTGGTGACGCCGGCCCTTCGCGATGCTTTGCCACGGCAGCCCGTGCACGCCGACATGGAGCTGCGGCCCCTCCCGGGGCCATTCTCCAAACATGTCCGGTTCTCCTCCCAGCCTATGGCAGGACCACGGTTCCCGGGTCCATTCAAGTCACGGCGGCCATAGGACTGGCTTTGGCCAGGGCCAGGTGGCCAAAGAAGTATGCGTGAGCTCTGGACAGACGCCCTCTAACCACATGTGACCCGCCTCACTCCTCATCTGCTTCGAACGCACTGGGCGCTGGGCTGGGATGGAGTCTGGTCACTTCTGTCTCTGAAAGGTGACAGTTGTCAGAGGCCCTCCACCCATGTGCGATCAACTTGTAACAAATGAGGAACAAGCTCTGTCATGTCGAGTCACTGAGATTTGGGGGCTACTTGTTACAGCATAGTGACCGAGCCTATCCTGGCTGATACACGTAGAAGGGAAAGAAAGGATGGAGGAGAAGGAGGGAGGGAGGAGGGAGGAGGGAGGAAGGGAGGGAGGGAGGAGGGAGTGGAGGAGGGACGGAGGTGAGTGGAGGGCAGGCCGGGAGGGGTTATGATGGCAGGCAGCAAGTTTGCTGGACGGTAATTGGTCCCTGTGGCCCCAGACGTGCCCGGTGATTTCAATCACCGATTCTGGTGGTTGAGGCTAAGGGCGTGAGCAGACACGCAGCATGCGCACACGTGTGTGTATGCGTAACACACGTGTGCGCGCGGCTCTGTGTGTGCACGCATGCATGTTGAAGCAGTCCCTTTGGGAGCCCCCTTTGAATGCTGACAGCCAGCTGTGCTCAGGGGACAGAGTCACGTTGGTTCAGCCAAGTCCGCAGGGCTGAGCCGCAGACGCCGCGGGCGTCTGTAGCGCGGTGGCTTCCTCCGCGGGCTCCAGCTCGGGCTCAGAGTCGCCCCGGTGCTCCCAGGAAGGAGCTGGTGTCAAGGTAATTCGTCGTAATGAGCCTCAGCCACCTGCAGTCTCCCTCGGCAGAGGTTTGAAATGTGTCAGAAACTCATTTAAGGCAGAAAAATGATAATGGACCTGGAGCTCTGGAAAACCAGCTCCCCTTGATCAAGATCAGTTTTCATCAGAACCAACCTGTTAAAAAAAAAAAAAAAGCGTGCTTGGTTCTATCCAGGGCGTTTGCATATTTTTCAAGCTCTTAACAGAAAAAAACAAACTCAAGGTATCAGGATGGGAACCCGCAGATAACTCCTGTAACCTTCCAAATGAAGCGGAGGTGTCGTTTAATGAAGGGGGGACAAGGATGCCCGCCCCTGGGTCCCCCTCCCCCCAAACTGGGCACCCGCTTTGCTCTCTGCAACAGAGAGAGGACACGGGACGCGCCCAGGTCACGTGACTGGAACTCGTTAGCCTTTTCAGTCTCAACAGCCGCTGTCACCCGAACCCGGGCTCGTGTGACTGGCAGCGAACTGGACGTGGATTCCTGCGGTGACATCTCCGGCCTCAGCCGGGTGTCCGAGGCACCGAGCCCGCCCTGAGCCAGCCCGGCTTCAGGCTCTGCCCCTTCACTTCAGCAGCAAGAGCACAGGGCAAGTCGCGGCTCCTCTCGTGGGACCGGAGGTGGCGGGCGGGCCCTGGGGGGCTCCCCGAGCAGGGGCTCTTTGTGAACCTTGCAGAAGGTACGAATCTTGGGGACAGGGCGTCTGCACGGAGGAGACCGCTCACGCGTGTCCCAGCGAGTCTGCGCTGAGCTGCTCTCGGTAGGCGTCGGAGGGGACTGTGGGGGTGTCCCCAGGCCCCTGCGGTCATTCCAACATGCAGACCACTCCAGCTTCGACGAGCTTCCAGAAGGCTCTCCTTCATAAAAACCGTTCGGTTAATTTTAAGCCTCCGTTCACTCTGGAAGTTTCCCTTCACCAGGGGGCTGAGGCGTCGCGGGGGGGCAGAACTTGGAGACGGTCTTCAGAATTCCGGGCCCCTGGTTTGCACACCCTAATTCCCCTCCCCCTTGAGTGCAGTGGGCCTGCCCTAATCAGGTGAGCCCTTGAAGACGGAATCTAGGGCTTAGAGAAGAAGTCAGGGAGAGGCACAGCCACGGGGACCCCCTCCTGCTGGCCTTCACAGAGGCAACTGTTAGGCTGGGAGCACACAGCGACGAGCCGTGGGTGGCCTCCGGGAGCAGAGAGCGGCCCCCGGCTGGGAGCCAAGAACACAGCAAGGACCTCGGCCCCATAACTATGACGCACTGAGTTCTCTCAATGCCACGTGAGCTTAGAAGAGGCCCCAGAGGTCCAGGAAGGCATGCAGCCCAGCCGACACCTCGATCACAGCCCCGTGAAACTCAGGAGAGAGCCCGGAGGCTCTGCCGACTCCAGCGTCCCCACTCTGCCCCACGGGACCCCGGAGAGAATCAACGGAGGGCGTTTAAGCCACCAGGTCTGAGGTTATTTGTTACGTGGCTTAGAAACTAAGGCAGACTTGGACTGGAACGGGGGACAGCAGGACGCAGCGGGCCACGTGCAGATGCGCGGCCGGCAGCGTGGGGAGGGTCCGGACCCCTCTCCTCACTCTCGCTGCGGTCCCGGACACCACGCCCCTTCACCTGAGTGCGTCAGCGTGAGAAGGGGCCTCCCGTAGCGTGCCCCCGTGCGAGCTGACGCTTTCTTACTAGAACTTCCTGCTGTGACTTGTGTTCTGGGGACATGTGCGTCCCTGTAGGGCGGGAGCTGGGTGACCAATGTGGAAATCAATGAGTCCATCGGTTGAGCAACGCCTCTGTGACACAGTGGTGACAGTCCCCTCCCGAGCAACTCCTGCAGCCTCCGCATCACGTGGCAGCCCCGGCTTGGGCCAGGTTGATTCCTACGCCCCGGCTCAGGGTTCGGGAGTGGGCCGTGATGGATCCATGTCAGGCTGGTGCCCCCACCCGCCTGGGCCACAGTCAGGAATGGGCAGAGCCCAAGCCGAGGCCAGTCAGTGCACGGAGGTGGCCTGGCCCCAGGAACCGGAACCGGGTGACGAGGCGTCACATTGCGCCCACCCGCACAGTGGACGGTCAGCACCCAGAGGACCTGCAGTAACTCACGCACCATGGGCGAAGCCACGTGAGCTTGGAAGAGAAGGAGAAAGTTGGGATTATCACAGAGACGTGGAGCGGGATCCTTGATCACGCCGTGCCTGAAACCCACCCAATTCTGGGTTTTTCTCATTGTTATGAAGTCTGAGCTGGGTTTGTTATTCCTTTCAACCAAAAGAGTCCCAAACCAACCAGGTTTTTAGTTCCTTTTCATAGGTGAGCATGGAGGCCTCACGTTTTTAACCAAATGGTACTAGAGACCGTCATAGCTAGAAATCATCAGAGAAAAAAAACACAAACTTTGATTTTTTTAATAAGTAGTAGACAGAATTCTAAGATGGTCTCCGTGATGCCAACCCCCCAGTGTATACAGTACATATCCCTTCCCTTGAATGTGGGCAAATGTCCTTCCTGTGGGTGATCACGTTGAGTTATATGACACAGGTTAAGAGATTTTGTGGATGTAATTAAGATCCAACCACTCAGCTCTCAGTAGTCCAACGGGACGTAGTCCTTGGTGGGTCTCACCTAATCAGGTGATCTCTTAAGAGCGACGAGAAGCAGCAAACACTCTCCCACCGCCTGGAAGAGAGCAAGCCACGTGCTATAAAGGGAGCCGGGCGGCAGGGGGCAGCTGGGGTCCTCCAGGAACTGCGGGTCTCAGTCCTACAGTCACGAAAACCGAATTCCACAGCCAGTGAGCTTGGAAGAGAAGCCTGAGCGCCAGAGGAGACCACAGCCCCAGCAGACAGCCTGGGAGACCCTGAGCGGAGGACCCAGCTAACACGGACCCAGACTCCGACCCACAGAAACTGCAAGGTAATAGATGGGTGCTGTTTTAAGCCACTATGATGGTGGTACTTTGTTACACAGCAATAAAAAGCTAATGCACAATATAACTCACCCCTCAGCGGACTAGTTAAGGGTGAAAGATTAAAATGTCTGTGTCTGCATGATCAATCAATCTATATCTATCTATCGTCTGTCTGTCTGTCTATCTATCTGTCTATCTATCTATCTATCTATCTATCACCCAGAGCCGCTTCCTCCCCCAGGATAGCCTCCCTTTTGGTTAATTCAAAGCCAACTAATCAGGGACCTTAACTGCATCTGCAGAATCCTCTCTCCTTTTCACGGTGTAACGAATCCTGGGAGAGACCTCCCATCACGTTCAGATACGCGCTCACGTATCTCGCGTGCTTTTCCCACACCAGACCCTTCCAGATGCACGCGTCCCCTGTGTTCACAATAGCTCCGTGCACTAGACACGGTTATCCTTGCTTTATAGACAAGGCGTTTGACGCTCAGGGTCAAGTGACTTGCCAGCGATGCCACAGCCTGTGATTCCACGTCCGTGGTTGGTTTTAAACTCCAAGCCTTATTCCGATGGGTGGGAGGCCCGTAGCACGGACGTGGGAAAGCACACGAAGGGCGAACCGTGGCTTCGTCGCTTCCTGGGGTGGGATTCGGCCCGACAGCACCTGCTTGTGCTTCCATTTCCTCCACAGTAAGGAGCAAAGCGGTGTCGCGAAGAGTAGACGTGGCGGCACGGGTAGAGCGTCCGCAGCGCTGCCCGGCATGCAGCGCGAGCAGGTAGGACAGGTCGTGGCGACAATCACTTTCAATTAGAGTTACATGTATTGTCACCATGGCTACCGTTACCCACGGTAAGAACGTATCACCTCACTGGTGGGAGCGGGAGAGAGAAAGTGACACCATCGCAAAAGGATGAACCTAGATGGCAGGCGGGGTCTGCCGGGTCCCAAAGCCCCCGATCAAGAGCTCTTATTTCTCAGAACTCTTCTGACATCGTAAACATCCTCACGGGACTCGGGGACTACTGTCCAGTGAGTCCGAACCTCTGAAGTTATGTCCACTTAGCTAGTCGTCCTTGACATTAAGATAAATAACTTTTCAAATTATTTTTTCCCTGTGAAATTGGGACTTGTCAGAGGGCAACCAGCTCTAATTTGAATCAATGAATTAAAACAAATGCGATTTAGTGGATGCCGAGAGGACAGGAAGAAATTTAATGCGCTAATCAACTCATTCGTGCTGATAGTTGGGGAAAAATTCTAAAACACATTAATCAGCTGTGGACGAAACAGTTTGGAGACAGTATCGTGCTGCCAGGAGCATAAATAAGCAATGAGGATTAAATGGTAAGGTGCCCTGGGCGTCTGGTCCCCCGCAGGCCGGCCTCACGCACCACCCAGCGCCCCGTTTTCTCTCGCTTAAAGCTGAGAAGGCTGATCGTCGAGCACTATGCCCACAGTCTGGAAGGAGCACGGCCTCACGTTTATGTCACCCACCCCTTTTCCTGATCCAGGCTCCCGCCGATGTCCAAGTCTGACGTCTCAACATACGCCAAAGCACATTGTCTCTGAAGTTTGTGCGCTGATAAGGGAGGCCGTGGATTTTAACAAGGGCAGAGAGCACATGGAGTGGCAGGCTGCTCCCTGCATGTGTGGAGCGTCGGGGTGGCCCAAAGCTGACGCCAGAGGCAGAGGCATAGCACAGGCCCCAGGGCGGCGGGGCGAGCAGCCCCGCCTGGCGGCTGGCAGAGCAGCGGCCCCTGTGGAGCGGCCTGTCTCGCTTTGCTTTGTGTTCAGCTTCTGTCTTGATAAAAAGGCGACTTTATCTTTAGATTTCACATTTGATTTCAGTTGTGAAAAACGAGAGGCAATTGAACCAGTTGAGAACCTTTCTACTGAATGTGACGAAACTGGATAGAAACTGTCTTAAGCAAAAATGGAATTTATTGGCTCATGCAACTGAAAATCTTGGAATTTATTCAGCTTAAGGCGGAATTGTCACCAAGACACAAACAAAGCTCTTAGAACTTGTGTCTCTAAGCCCGGTTTTTCCTCCATGGACTCTGGCGGGGCCCTCCAGCTCCCCCTCCTGGAGGCGGGATGGGTAGACCAGCTCCAAAAGTCCCAGCCCTTTCCTGCCAGTCACCACTTCCACGAGCTTGGTGAGCCTGGTGTGAGGTCGAGGACTCAAACTCTCAGTGATGTTTTGGGGTTCATATCCCTGCTCCGTGTCCTTGGGAAAATCACTAAGCCTCTCTGAGCTTCACGAATAAAAGGAAATGGTAGCCACTTGGTAGGGTAGATACGAGGGTCCGATGCGTTCGTGCAGACTGAGCACTCAGGGCATCGCATGGCACATAGGGAGAGACCAGTGTCGGCCACTGTTGGCAGGTCCCCACCCCGAACCTGTCACAGGGCAGAGAGGAACAGCCGGGCCGGCAGCCTGTCCTCTGCGCTTGGCGGGCGCTCCGGGCCGATGCGCGGTGCCAGGGCGCGCCCGGCGATCCACCGCGACCGCGCAGACTCAGCGGCCGTGCTGCGCGGCGCCGCCCGCTCTGTGCCGGGCGGGAAGCGGACGGAGGCGCCGGGCTCTGCGCTCTGGGCTCCGGGCCCTGGGCCGGGCGGGAAGCGGATGGCGCGCGGCTCTCGTGCCCGGCGCGCCCGGCCCAGCCGCGAGTCGGGACGGCGCAGCGGACGCGGGCGCGGGTCCGACTCGCCACGGTGCCGCCCAGTTACGACCGCGGCTTTGTGGTCAGAACACTCCAGGCTCGAGCGGGTCCGCGGGGCTTCCATCGACGCGGGTCTGCTCAGGATAAGGGCGTCCGCCCGCCCGTGCTGAACCTCGGAGCTGACCAAGCCTGGCTGTGGCCGAAGTGGCATCCTCGGCCTGCCCTGACCTGGGCGCGGGGGCCACTCACGGAGCGGAGCCCGTGCTGACCACGTGGGAAGTGGGGGGAAAGGGGCCGGGGGCGGGGCCCGGGCTCCCATTTCTGTAAGTAGCAACTCTTGAGGAACAGTGACGTCACACCTGTGAGCCTCAGTTTCCCCATCTGTAAGAGGAGCGGGTGATCCTCACCTCACTGAGTCGATGTCAGGCGAGGGGCTTGGTGCGTCCTGGGCTCCATCCTGGGCTCCGGGCGGGTTTCAGCCCACCTCTGCGCCTGGCACGGGAGGAGTCTTGACCTGTCCATCCCTCGTTTGTGGAAAATGACACGTGCCGGGTCCTCTCAGGACTCAGGCCTGCCGGGACGTGTCTTCCCTACGCGCACGCTCCAACCACGGACCACTAGCGGCTCCATCCAGGCTCCGCCTCCGTGTTCAGATTAACTGTAAACGTCTGTCCCTGCCGAGAGCAGTCCATGTGAGAACTCTGCTAACGAGCGCTCTGGACCGGACCAGCCTGCAAAGAAGCTGTGCAAACAGTCCCCTCCCGGGTCGGCCCGGTGCTGATCCCACGTGCTGGTCCCAGGTGTCCTTAGCAGCTTCCGGTGCAGCAAGTGGCCGGGGTCGCCAGCCCTCTGCGCAGACTTGCTCGTTGCTGGTTCACCACAGAAGCGCCCCAGAGGATTCGGCCCCGCGAATCCGCCTCCCTCTCCAGGATAAGCCCCTCGAAAGCGGTGCTCTGCCAGCGCGGGGGGCCTCTCGCTTCGCTGCATTTTAGTCTCAAATCCATGGGGTCTTGGGTGAGCCGGGTAAACATTCTGGGCCTCAGTTTCCTCAACTGTGAGACGGGGACAGGGTGTCAAGATCACCTGTCAAGGCTGTTCGTGCCGCTGAGGACAGCCAAGGCGCCGTCCATCCCGTCAAATCGCCCAGTGCTGCAGGGCTGGGGGCCTCCTGAGCTCCCGTCCCTCCTCCTGGTCCTCGCCTGCCTGCGAAACAGATCTGTGGGTAAATCAGATAATGCAGACGAAGATCTCCATAAACAGCAGTGCCGCGGGATGGTTCGTCCAGTCATCCGTGCTATATTCAAGTGCTCCCTGATGATCAATGAGCATGGGATTCTCTCCCCCAGTTGCAATCAGGCTCGGAGAGCCGCAGGCAGGTAGGCACAGTCTCGTGTCTCCAGTAGCTTTTCCTGATAGGCGCGCTATTTTCCAATCTTTATATTTTCATTAAAAAAATTAGTCTCCCTCCCCTCCCGCGACAGAGCCTCACTCGGAAAATACACTCAGCCTCCTCACGCTGTGCCTGAGAAGCTGGATCTATGTGGTGGTCGTTTGGCTTTGCTTGTCTCCTGAAGAAATGGCTTCGGTGAGCCGGTCGGTGGGGGCGCGAGATGGTGGCATCAATGCACGGCGCGTTAAACCAGCCGCGTGAAATATTTCGTGGGCCAAGCATCATCTGAGGGGCCCAGTGCAAAGAGTAAGGCAAAGGGAGCCGCAGCCCACATCTGCCAGCCCCCTGGGTGGGTGCACGTGACCGGCACCCACTCAGGAGGGGCTGGTGGGGACTGGCGTGCGGCTCCGTGTGACAGTAAGTGTCCTGATCATTTACTGGGCAGGCATTATCACCCCGATGACATCCATTCACCGCCCAGCTACCCAGAGGTGCTCACCTGTGTTCTCGCGGTTACGTACTTTGTAGCACAAAAGCACCATGAGATTATAATCCACGCGGCCTTCTGCCTGTCTGCATCACTGAGAGGCTCAGGCCTCAACAAGCCTTTTCGGATGTAAAATAATGAAGACAGAGCGCTCGCTGTGGGGTTTCAGAGAGGACGGCAGTTAGGAAGCCCCGTGCCCAGGTTAATGCGTGTTTGCAAACTCTCGCGGATGCCTGCCTCCTGCGGCACACACAGGAACAGGGACATGGTCCCGACGAAACAGACTTGACACGGAGGCTTGCTCCTCGGAATCGAAGCCAGTCGCCCCCGAGAAGGCGCGTCTCTCCTCTCCGTTCGCAGGGCCTGTTTTAGGGCAGCCAGATCAGCCACAGGAGGACCGAGAGAGAGAGGGCGGTTCTGCCCGCTGCCCAGGCCATGGTCTCCCGCTGACTCAGAGAAGGCTTAGAGCGTCGCCCACGAGACGCGTCAGTAGGCAAAAGGCACTTCCAGGCACAGTCGTGAGGAGTATCGAGGGTCCAGAGGGGTCTCCCCTGCACCCCAAGCTCGGAACGGCTGGTGGCTGTTTGCTTGGTGTTATCAGGGTGCTCGGACGGAGGGATAGAGCCATTGGGACGTCCACGTCCACCCCTCGGTCCATGTCTGTGCCGTGTCTGTCTCCACCCACCTCCATATCTACGCATCTCTACTCAGATCTATACAGAAATCTGCGTCCACATCCACATCCATGCAGGAAGATGTATGGATAAAGTATGGACGTGGATATATAGTATATCTTTAGCTCTGTATCACGCGCTATAGATGTGCTATGTATAGAGAGAGATGAGGAAAGGGAGCTATCTCTGTCTCTATCTATCTATCTATCTATCTATCTATCTATCTATCTATCTATCTATCTATCTTCTGCCAGCCTATCCATCCGTCCATCCATCCATCCATCCATTAAATGTCCAAATACATCCGTCATCTCTCTCTCCCTCTCTCTGTGTCTATCCCTGTGTTTCTAGTTTGGGGCTGACACACAACAGAAGTTTATTTCTCATATCTCGGGGGGTCCGCGATCAGGGGCCCAGTCGGGTCGGGATCTGCAGGGGGCTGGTCTACCGGTTCGTGAATGGCGGCTTCCGGTGCGTCCGCAGATGGCAGCTGGCAGAATGGGTGAGATTGCTCCCTGGGGTCCCTCACAAGCACACAGGTCTCATTCATGAGGGTCTCACTCTCCCAACCGCATCACCACCCAAAGACCCCACCCGCTGACGCCATCGCCTCAGGGGTTCGGGGTCAGCATGGCGCTTGGACGAAGGGATTCAGAGGTCGAGTTCACTCACCGTCTCTATCGTACGATGTCGATACACAGACAGGGAGAAAAGGGATAGAGACGCGGATGTGGATCCAGGTGTAAATGTGTGAGTTTCATCTCCGTATCGTAAGATCCGACTACATATCTGGAAGGTGTATCTTGTGTATCTACATCTCATAGGTCAGATACAGAGACCTACATGGATACAGCGATAGAGACGCATATCTATCCATATCTATATGCCACATCTCTACGTCTACATCCATATCTGTACAGGTATCTGTCTTCCTGAACCGCCCACGACTCTAGAAGGGAGACCCCACTTTCCTGACGACGACACGCGGGCGAAGCTGTGTCTTGGGGTCAGACTGTCCCCTGGGAGTACAAGAGCTGGATCTCGGAGAAGAGAAGCCTCTTCTCCCCGTGGTGAGAAGGTGGCCAAAGAGGCTTCCTCCTCGACTTGGTTCTTTTCCCTTTTCTTGCTTATTCCAAAACCGCAACTGTTCTTTTTTGAATGGGCGGCTCACCCTGTCACATGTAAAGGGCCATGGAGAGTGCAGCGTCCCCTCCCGGGCACCTCCCACCCACTGCATTTGGGGCGGGACCTGCGAGTGAGGATGGAGCCCGGTCCAGCTCGCCGAGGAAGCCTGTTGCTATGGAAACTGTGGCTTGGCACCGTATGCAAATACCTGTCTCCCTTGAAATCCGCCTGTCAGTGATGCAGGGCGGGAGATACAGGGCAGGTCAAGTGAGCACGTAAAGTGGGGTTTTCACTTTTACGGGGGGCTGTGAGAGCCGTGCCTGTTGATTAATGAGGTGCCGCAGACGTGTCTGCGGGTGATGGCCTTTCAAAACATTTCCTTCCATCTTGATTTTTTAAGGGGAATCCTTTTGTCCGTTAATAGGATTAGAAGATGAGCATCAGTCCATTGCGAGCTGGCTGCCCTGGTCACCGGTACTGGCACCCCCACGGCACATGTCCTCTCCTCGTTCACGTGACACAGACATGAGGGGCCACCAGCCTGGGGTGGGGGGCTGTCCCTAATAACAGAAGCACAGCAGGAGGCCCCCGGGGTCACATGAGGTGCCGTCTGGTGCCAGCTACCCAAGGTCTCCCAGGGCCCGCCAGGGAGTAGCTCCCAACCCCTGTGCGCAGACGGGGACAGGGGACATGGGGCTTGTGTCCTCAGCCCACCCAGGCTTCCGGGGACATAGAGACGTACCCAGGTCACAGAAGTTTGTCATCTTCGTTAGAGGAGGCTGGTGGCATCAAACGTTAGGGGACGGGATGGAGAGCCAGGCAGAAGTGACGACTTTGGCGGGGAAGCGCCGGTGGCCTGTGTGTGGATGGAGGCCCCCTCTGTCATCAGGACCCTGGGTGGGCCCTGTTAAGGAACCTTCCAGAAGCACACCCGGATGCAAGCCCACCTTCTAGGGTCTGAGCAGACCCCGATGGCAGAGCCCATGGGGACCCGGAGGCTGGGAGGGGCACAAGTCAGACAGGTGGCGAAGGTGGGGCTTGGGGACGATGGTGCATGGACCCGGAGGGGTGACGCGAGGGAAGCTGCCTGCAGTGTGCACTGATGCTCTGGCGTGGGGCCCAGGCCCCTTTCGGGGAGAGGAGACCGAGGCTCCTGGAGGTGGGAGGGACTGGCCTGGCTCAGAGCACACGGGGCAGCGCTGGAACCTTCCCGTAAGCTCTGTGGCACAGACGCGGGCAACTCGGGTCCGGGAAGGGAGAGGGGCTGCCTTGGGGGCCAGCGAACGAGACTAGGGGCTGCGACGTCACCTCGGTTTGCATCCATGGCGGACCCCGTCCTAAACCTCGCTGGGGCTGACCTTACACACGGGAGAGGCGGGTTCTGTTGCGAATTGAATTCCGACCCCCAGATTCACATGTTGGAATCCTAAACCCCGGGACCTCAGATGTGGCCTAGTTAGGAAATGGGGTCTCTGCAGATGCTCCTGGCTGAGTCAAGATAAGGTCACGCTGGAGAAGGGGACCCCACCCGCCATGGCTGGGTCTTCATTGAAGTCGGACATCGGGACAGCGACGTGCATGCGCGGCAGAGCTGGGTCGTCCGTGGATGAGCCGAGGACGCAGTGGCCACCGGGAGCCGGGAGCGGCTTCCTCCTGAGAACTCGGAGGGAACTGGGGCTGCCCCACGGGGACCCTGGACTGCCGGCCTCCGGAACTGGGCGAGAGCAGTGTCTACTGTCCGAGCCGCCCCATCGGAGGTGTTCGACGCAGGACAGATCAGCTCAAATACCCGGACCCCTCAGGGTGGCGGGCGGCGGCCATCAGTGCTTCTGTGACAGCCGTGTGTGGCCCAGGCTGGACGCCAACCAGCCCGATGAAGACAAAGAAGCAAGTGTCTGTGCGAAGACCCTGAAGGCCACGCGCCCCCGGCTGGCAGGCAGTAAAGACCAGCTTTTAGGGAGCACCGCACCCCCCACATAGCGTACCTCACTTCTGGCTCTGCTGGCCCCCGGTGGATCTCTATTTGAAGGTGATAGCCTTCCAATTAGGACGATTTCTCCAGGGGAATTTCGACTGATGAATTGTTTAGTAGGTGAAATTTGCTTCCTCCATAATTGGAAATGCAAACAGAAGTGATTATGGACTGATTTGTAGCAATTTGGCGAATTTAAGGAGCGGGCCGCTGTTGGAAGGAGACCCGCACAGCGGGCTCTGCCCGCGCACCTTGGACTGGGACCACGCCGAGGCCACCGTGCTGACAGGGGGTCCCCGGAGGGTGCTCTGCCAGCACTGCGCGCCCCAAGCCCCAGAGCCCCACCATCAGGGCAACACCCCCATAACTCAGATCCGAGACTGTGTGTCCACGGATGCAAAGAGCCGTCTTCACTCACGCCGAAGACCGGGGGTTTGTTTCTTATCCTTCCTCTGCCCAGCACGCACACACACGCACACGCACACAGAC
>NW_024350927.1:9515046-9524054 GCF_902729225.1 Pteropus medius | reverse complement strand
GCACACATGCACACACACATGCGCGCACACACACACTCATACACATCGCACACCATGCACGCACGCACACGCACGCACACACCCCGTACACTCCCCACGCACGCACCTGCGTCCTCGCTCAGTTTTCCAGGGAGCATCTGACGTGTGAGCAGTTACCGCTCGGTCCCACCCTGGGGACTTCTGGGCCCCCAGGAGGGGCCACCGAGGTCTTACGTCCCTGCCTCGCTGACTGCCGTGGACTCTGGCCATGACAATGCTTTTGCAGTGGTCACGAGTGTGACAGACAGGCCGACGCTGAGGCCCAGAGAACTCGACTCGTCCTTCTCTGCAGAGCTTTAAGCTCTGAGTCTTGGCCAGGAAGTCGGGCTGACTGCATTTCGTTTCGTGATGGCGTGCCTTCTTGTCTGACTCCCAACATCGAAACGGCCGGTGACTCGGCCCCTGACTGTCCCCTCTTGTGACTTGAAGTCCATGTCCCCAGGTTTCTGGGGCACCCGGGCTTCAGTACCACGTGTCAGTCACACGAACGAGAGAGGGGAGGCGGATGCCTCTTGGGGACCCTTCCAGCGCTGGGACTCTGGGATGGGTGCTTTCCCACCAGAGGGCCCTCCGGCCAGGCCTGATGAAGGGCCCGGCCTCCGAACGGCAGTGCCATCCCCACGTGTTCACCTGCCCAGAGGCTCGCCCAGGCCTCCCCTGGCCAGCACCCTGTACCAAGAGCATCCCTGGAGACCCTGCTTCCTCAACCCAAGGATGCCACCTGGAGCCACCCCATGGGGCTCGGAGCCTGCCCGTCACATATTTAGAAACGATGCTCGATGCTCGGCACGTGCCAACTCAAGGTGCAGTGATTAAAAAGATTAAATCGGAATGAAAGTGGATTTTGAGGGCTCCAGACTACTCAGGCCTTGGTCTTCTGCCGTCTGCAGGGTTATGTCTCTGACATGTGTTATGCAAATCTCCCTCCCTCCGGCTCTGTCTCTCTAATGGAAGAGTCTGGCTGGGTTTCCCCGGATTTTTAAAGCAGAAATTTAGATACAGTATCTGAGACTTTTAGCCTTACTTATGGCAACACAAAAAATTCATTATCGATTAGAACTGATAATGCTTTATAGACTGTTCTCTTTATTAGACCCGGACTGCAGCTCGTTCTCGAGGACAACTTCCTGGAAACGTTGCAGGGTTATGGTTTGGCTGACTCCATTTTGCAGAAGATTTACTATCACGGCAAGAGGCCGCTGGGGCGCGGGGAAGGCACCGAGCTTGCGGGGCGCCCGCGGATAGGCCCCGTGTGCCTGGTCCTCAGCGGGGTGCCTCACTGCCCCCCATGTATCTGGGATGGGCCTTTATCACAGCTCACAGGAGGGAGCAGCGTCCGTCCCCACTCCCCCAGCTCATGTCTGACCCCAGACGACAGGAGCCAAGCCCGACGCTGGGCCCGTCGGCGAACCCCCCGTCCGGGCCCCCGTTTGCAGCCAGATGTCACCCTCTCACAGCTCGGTGCCTCCCGCATGGGGTCGTCTTGCAGGCTGAGGCCGTGGGGACAATGGGCAACGTCCACCTCAACCTGCAAACCCTTCGGGCGCGTAGATGGGGCCGTGGGAGGGGAGCGGGTCTCAACCAGTCCTTCCAAGGAGGCGGCTTTCGAGGCCTAACCCGACTGGCTCCCGGCAACACCAAGGCGCTTATCATTGCTGCTTTTCCAGCGGAGAGGCTGACACGCAGGAAGGTTCTGGAACTTGCTTCGGGCGTCGGAGCCGCGAAGAGGTGCGGCCAGGACCGGAGCTCGGCCTTCTCCAGGTGAACGCTGGACCCCCCATGGCGCCCGAGGCTGGGACAGTCAGCAGAAATGGCCTTCGATGGCGGGGTGTCGGGCCCTGGCGTGTCTGCCCCAGCCCCACGGCTCGGCTGTGCTCTCGTCCCAGCTGAGCCTTGTCCTCACGTCCAGCGCTGGTGGCTTCGTTCCCCGTGCTCATTACGGGACTGATGAGTAATTAGGACTGAGCTAAAATTAACTCGCTGTTCCCAGAGCCCAGCCAGGCGACGCCCCCACAGAGGCTGGCTTGCTACTCGGGGATGCGGGCAGGGCGGGTGAGCGAGTTAGCCGCTGACGGGGACAGAAAGCACCCTGTGCCGGTCTGGGAGTCATTCATTCATTCGTTCACTTGTTCATTCATTCATTTGTTCGTGTGTTTGTTCATTCATTTGTTCATTCATTCATTCAGTGTGTCGTCGCTAGATGCTGGGCTGATACGGCCTCTGTCAGGATGCCCTAGAGTGAAGCTGCAGAGTTGTCCCATCTACGCAGTAAAGGAGGGGCTCAGTCCTGGTCTGGGGCTGTGCCCCCCATCCTCCCCGTCATCCCACCATGCAGGCAGCTCAACACGACGGAGAACCCACCCTCCTTCTGGAGAAAAGGGAAGCTAGTTGTTAAATTCAGATCCCCCAGTGGGATGTGCTGAGTGTGGCCAAGACGGGGCCAGGCGCCACCCCCCTTGGAGGAGACCCTTGGAGGAGGAGACCCTTGGAGACCATTCCAGGAAATAGGGGATCACCGGTCACCTGAGGCCCAGGTTGTCCATCCGTGGGGTCCCGCCATGCGATTTCCATCGATGAGGCAGGGCGGAGGCTGCGTCCCCGAGCCGACCGTTTTGAAGCTGTTTCTGCCAGGCGGAGGCCAGGCCTGGCCCTCGTCTCCTCCCTGTTTCTAGGTGGCTTGAGGCCTCTCTCTCTGTCAGGGCACCTGGGGGAGACACTCAGGGTGCTGTCGGCAGCATCCTTACACAGTCGAAGTGGGAGGGAGTTCGTCATTAAGCGAAGCTGGAATCTTAGACAAACAGCAAGGGACACGAGAGAGGGAAAAAAAGGTTGAGAATTTGGGGGACACGTCGAAGGACCGGAGGTGGATGCGCACGAGGGCGGCAGGCGTCTCCCCCACAGACGGGAGTGCCGGCGTGGCCACTTGCCCTGGTGACGGGGTCGCTCACTCCGCAAGGTCACACTCCTTTGCGTCTCGGCCAGCACAGAGAGAGGACGCACGCTCCTCGACCGGACGCTGCAGAATCCCACTCACGGGCGTTCACAGAACCAGATGCGTGTCACAGATGGAATGTGGGACTCAGACCCCAAGGGACAATCTATTCTACGGGACAACCCTGGGCTGTCGCTCCCAGGCTCTGGAGCCGTCCTCGGGACGTGGGGCAGTGAGGGACCCGGTACGAATCCTGCCGCATAGTGCAGCTGGCGGCACACAGACTGCACCGTGAATTTCCGCGGGTCGACTCACAGCGAGGAAGGGGTCTGGAGCCTGTCCCCAGCAGCCCAGAGCGAAGCCCTTCTATGCTTTCCTTTTGGGTTTTCCGCAAACACCCCCAGGCTCAGCCCGCTTTGACCCCCACAGCTTTTCAGCAGAGATCCTCCGCTCCGGGCGCCCCGAGGTCCCCGAGCTGGGAAGACCTGGGGGCTCCTAGAAGATGACAGGTCCCCGTGGGACCATGAAGGAAGGCCTGGTCTGCGAGAAGGCGTGACCTGTCTGTTTCGCCCAGGGGCCGGGCCTGTTGCAGTGTTAAGGTGCGTGACTTGCCAGGGGAGCACACCCCGACTTCATAAGACGAGCTCAGAGCTGCACGGAAGACCCAGGTGGCCCCGGGCACGAGGGGTCCTCAGGGGCGTGGATGGCCACAGCTTGGCCAGGCAGCCGGGGCGGGGGGACAGCATCCGCATGTGACCTCAAGGCCAAGGCAGGAGGGGGTGGGAGGGCCATCTTCAGAGCCCACCCATCACTTGGGGGCACAGAGTGGGGGTTTGGGGCGGGGACTCAGTGGGGTTGCATTGTACAAAGACTGAGGAGGGAAATTCAGGGGCGCAGAGAGTGAAGCCCCTCTACCTTAATCACTGCCCTGAGGCCCGAGGCCAGACCGGCTGTGCTCACCTTCATCCAGACCCCGGCTCAGAAGCCAGGTCCCGAAAGCCAAGTCGTGTGGATACTTCTCAGGGGCTCAGAAGGCGTTTTTACTTAGAAGTGGGATGCGGCTGCTCGGGGCGGGGGGGGGGAAGGGGCCTGGAACGGGGCGGACAGGGAAGCATCGCCCCCCATTAGTGCACCTACTCATTTTAAGCTGCAAGAACCTGGTGCCAGGACCCCAACTTCAAGCGAAAGCTCAGAACCTTCTCCCTGTGGCTCAGAACTCAGAGTCACCCAGGACCTGTTTGGAGCGCCAGGAAATGCTAATGAGCCTGTTTTGTTCTGTTTGCTTCTGTTTGGTTCTGTTTTATTCACCAGGAACAGAAGGCATCTCGTTCGCTCCCGCAGGCGTGGGCTGATCGAAACCCCTTCCGCTTGCTCCACATCCGTCTCGGGGAGCCCCGAGATGCTGTCCACAGATGTGGGGTCACTGGCTGATCCCGTCCACCAGAGGCCTGTCCTTTGCACTGGGCGTGGCCGGCAAGTATGGGGTGTCTGAGATAGCCTGTGGCCACCTTTCTCTGCAGGAATGTTTGTGACAGACGCGAACTTGAAGTGGATCGTTGGAGACGTTTCATCGGGGTCAACAGGACTTCAAGGAAGCACCATGGGGACAGGAAGAGGACGGCGAGACCCTTCTATTCGACTCGCAGGCCCAGGGAAGGAGCGTGGGGGGCGCAGGCACATCCGCCCCAGAGGGACCCCCCTGCGCCTGTTTCTGGGCATTTGGCAGGAAAACAGAGGCGGAGCTTCCAGCGTGACACATGGCGGGGCAGGGGACCCTGGGCGAGGAGCCCGCAGCAGGACCGGGGGCCTGGGGCCTGAGAGGCCCCCAGGGAACATGGGTGGGCCACGCCCTGCTCAATGCTTTCATTTCACTTTTTGAAAACGTGGGCCGACTGGGCTCAGAACACGCTGTCCCAGAGCACAGCACCTTGGCCTGGTGACTATTTTAAGGTTTTGGGGCGCAGACGGGCGGCACACCTGTGTCTCAGGGCGCACGGCCCAGGCGGACTGCGCAGGTCGACGTGCCCACCCGGCTCCTTGCTGAGCTGCGGGGCTGTGGGGAAGCCCCCCAGCTCCTTCACGCCCACCTGGTCTCACCTGCATGCGGGGACGATGGTAACCCACACCTCGGGGCCGCGAGGGTCAGCGGGTTAACAAACGAAAAATACAGAGACGGACCTGTCGGCGAGAATTATTTACGGGTTCCTGATTAGTGCTCAAGGCTCGTCAACATTGACTGAGTTATTCTGGAAATAACCGAGGCATGCTACAGACAAACAGTAAGGCAGACTTTACGCAGGAGCATGGTGACAGGTCCAGGGACGGCCGTGGTGGGCTTCGCGGTGCAGAGAGGGGTCAAGGTCAATTCCTAATACAGTTCTGAGGACCCGGACTGCTGAGGCCTGCTGGAGGCCCCTAAGGGTGACAGGGGGGGGGGGGTGAGCTCAATGCCATGCCAGTGAGTGCTGGGTGAAGCCAGCCCTTCGAAGAAAGAACATAACTGGCGCATGGCCCCAACACTCCGGGAGGGCGGAGTGGGGGCGGGGCTCGGGGGTGGGGGTGGGGTGCTGGATAGAGAATGTTGGTTTCATTCACTAATTTTCAAAGGCGAATCTGGGAGACGCTCCGGACGCCTTTGACGGCCCCGCAGTTGTGAAATCTCTTAGACCTGCTAATTCCACAAGGCAGAGCAACAACTTGCGCCTGAGAAAAAACACTTAGAAGACGAATAAAAGGCACATCAGCCTCCTCTCCCCCTCCCCCCGGCGCCTCCGCGTCTTCCCACCAGGGCGGACGAAGCCGCAGAGCCATTACCCCGCACCGGCCGGACGCCATCTGTCACCGGTGCCCCATTTCGACCTTTCTGCCGGCCGTGGCCCAGCCGAAGCCCCGGCTCGCGCGCATGGTCAGGGGCTGCGTTTCCCTCTTCGTCCCCAAGCAGAAGACGAGGGCCGCTGCCTTCCGTTCCGCTCCCTGCAACAGTCGTCGACGAGAAAGGCAGCTCTGCGCCCTGACGCTTCCAGAAGAACAGCTCCGAGCCATTTGGCAGTCGAGAGCCTGGGATCTCAAAGAGGAAATCTGCTCAAGATTTGCAGGACGGAAAGAGGCTCATGACGCTGGCAGGAGGCCGATCGTGTACATCGGAAAGTGCCGTGCCCGGCCCCGCTGCCTACAGACCCTTCCACGTGTGCCCGAGACAAGAAACTGCAGGCCGTTCACGCGGGGCACGGCGGACGGCGCCCCCGGTGTGTGTCCGCGGAGCCCACTGTTGGACGCGGTTCTTCCCGTCTGCCCGGCGCCCGCCCTGCCCCTGGCTGTTTGACTCCCTCTCGTTCATCCAGGGAGCGCAGGCAGGGCCGACGGCTGTGGCCTCTTCCTTGTACCACAGTCTGAAGGTCAGCGATGGTACAGCGACCGACGGGCACCGCACACGGGCCGAAGACCCAGCGGGCAATTCGCAAACGCAAACGCGCGGCGTGAAGTGAGCGAACTCTTCCACGCGGGGTGGGCGTCCCCACCTCCCGGCTCCGTCATCACTCGGCGAGCTCCTTGGGAGCACCTGTGTGCCGTCACGCACGTGGGAGATGTTCCATAAAGGGGACAGGTCCTCCCTCAGGGACGAACGAGGGACGGGGCGTTTCTCAAAAGGTGCATCTGGCGAAAGGGAACGCTCCCGGGCTCCCCTCGTCTCTCAGGGACCAGGGCGGGGTCTCTCCCAGCCCCGTGTCCACAGCGGTCATGGCAGTAGCTTGGAATCAGCGCTGTGGGAATATTTGCACCCAGGTCATCAGTAAATACCACGAGTAAGGTCCCAGGCCCCCCAGAGAGCCATGACTGAGCAGCCATTCCCACGGAGCTGCAGCCCTGTGCCCCCTTCCTCGTTGGTCCCGAGCGTGCTTTCCTGGAAGCAACGACGTCTGCCAACGATGCTCAGAGTGGCCGAGAGTCATTTCCAAGAGCGCGCAGGGGACGGGTCCTTCCCAGGACGGAGTGAGAGAACTGGACACTCGGGGTGCTTTGCCCGCACCGTTCGGGGCTCACCTCTGAGGCCGCCTGAGACCTCGATCACAGCGGGAGGGAGGAGGGGAGGATCGTGAGGTCCCCACCATTCCCAGTTCAGTGACGGGGCCAAGGGACCGTTCCACCGCAGACGCTGGAATTTCCGGAGAATGTCTGTGAGCATCATACCGTCCGCGACTGTGCGTGTGTGCGGGCGCGCCTAGAGGAAGCGCACCTGTCCATCTCCGCACCCCGCTGCCTGCTTTAAACATAAAAAATGTGGTAAATGAGTTTCGAGTGGATCTGTTAACACATGCAATAGAGATTGATGCCTCGTAGAACTTTCCGTGTCAGAATGTAAATGTCGTCTCTGACTCCACGGAGTGAGCACCGTGGGTGAGACCAGGAAGATGAGCACACGACGCAGACCCCTGGGTTGTGCCAGCTCTCTGCGTCAGAAGCGGGGGGTCCCTGGGAGTCCAGAGTCCTCTGAGATCCCTGCTAGGCCAGCCGGGGGGCTGCGCCCCAGAGCGGACGGGGTGACTGCCCGTCTCCACGGCTCTCCCTCCCAGTCCATGGCTCCACTGTCGTTCACGTGCCCTATTCAGCAAACACTGACCCCCTTCAGCCTTGACCTGGTGCGGCCACTTCCATGTCACCATCGTGTCTGGCACGCGGAACTGCCTCGTGAGGTGGGCGCCATTCTGCCCCTGGCACCCCGGGGCCCTAGAGCGTACTGTTCTTTCCTCAGAGGGCAGAACCGAACTGGCCCTCAGCGGACCACGCTTTACCCCATGCCAGCCCACCCCGCTTTACGCCAGCTGTGCGGTTCCCCTCCCGGCTCCCCGGACCCCCCGGCCAGGGGAGCTCAGGAGGCCACTCTGTGCCTCTGGCCATGACCGCTGGCTCTTTCACCGACCCGCAGTCTTCGCTCGTTATTGTGTCCTGGTAATGTGGGTGTTTAGCCACCGTCACGGTGTCAGGGTGACCGAGCGTCATTCCTGTCTCAGCTCCGCTCAGTTAAACTCATGCTCCGTTCGATTCGCCCCGTCTTCTGTTTGCTCAGGTCCCTTTACCCTGCCCTGCAAGTAGCTGGTGTCTCCGTGATGCTGTCCCCGCTTCTAAAGAGGCATTTGTCCTCCCAGAAGTCACCCGCTCTCCTCCGTGGTGACAAGGTGGCGTATCATCTCTCCAGGCCGCCCATAAGATTATAAATTAATAAGTGAACGTGCCTTTCCTCCTGTTACTCTGTCTGGCGGCGGCTTTAATACACAACTCCCCGGCCACCGCCCCTAAGAGGACAGAGGAAAAACGCTCCTTCCCCAAGACCACGTGCGCTGAGGAGTCCGATGTGAGAAGCAAGGAGGGAGATTGAAAATCGTAAGATTAAGAAGCAGGGCCCAAAGGGTTTTATTCCATTTCGCCGGTAAATAGTTGTGGGTCCAACGAACACGGTTTCCCTCCCCATCTCCCTCGCCCGCGGGGAGTTACAAGGACGCGGTGAGTAAGGAGGCCGAGGCGCCGAGGGGCTGCACGCGACCGTTTGCAGCAAGGCCGGGAGCCCAGTGGCGGGCGGTGGAGACGCGACCATCGTTTCGGCCTTCGGTAGTAGTTACAGCTAACAGTGGGGTCCTAGGGACTATGAGAGCCCTAATTATCAGGATGAATGACCCTGTCTGTTCACAGCAGAAAAATGATCGCAATGGAAACGCACGAACTTAAATTGTTTGCTGGCCCTTTACAAATAAGATTAATTGGCTAAATGGAGCCTATAGGTTAAAAGGGGTAAGTGGAAGGTTTTCTCCCTGACGAGTGCCTTCCAAGCACCCGCAGACTTGCGTTTGGAGGGTCGATGGGGGAACATTCATCGCAGAGTGTTACTGTTATTCCGTTTCAACGTGTCTCCTTTCTGGGCTTCTCCCGCCTCTGTACTTTTCCGCCAGGAGGTCAAGGCGCCGGCTGTCAGCTTCGGATGTCCTGAGCGGGTGGGTGTTACAGCGTCCCCTGGGAGAGGCGGCCCAGGCACATGCACGCACGC